>NW_015174898.1:0-29482 GCF_001447785.1 Gekko japonicus | reverse complement strand
ATTCAAACAAACAGGGAAAGTGCCCATGATATAAAGTTCTCAGGAGCTCAGGCTTCCTGTATGTGTTGAAGCTGAGCAAAATAGGCTTTTGACCAACAAAAACTCAGGTCATCACCCACATATTAGGCTGAATTCACAGGCAGGTCTGCTGTTTCCTAGTGGGTCCATTGTGATAAGATCTCTCTATCAACATTTTTATACTCCGTTTCCTCCAAGGAGCTCAGGGCCACCCTGTGAAGTAGTTAGGCTGAGAGTGTGTGATTAGTTCAGTAAGCGTTTACTGCAGTTGCAGGGATTTGAATCCAGGTCTGTCCAGTCTGCCACTAGCCATTACACCAAGGGTCCCCAACATGGTGCTCAACGACACCTTTCCTGGCACACCGCAAGTGTTTTTCAGAAAGTGGACAGGGACAGGTTGGGCTTTTGATTGGATACTGGCGATCTGATTGACTGTGCAGACTTCTAAAAAAAATTGCTTCCGCAGCAGATGCTACCGCACCGTAAGGATCTTCACTGCATGACTGAAGGTAAGCTGTGTGTAAACAAGAAAATACTTTTAAACTATTTGTTAATTATTATTTTTTTTTAAAAAAATCCTGCTTAACAGAGTTTCTGCCTGAAATGTTGAAGAGTTACTATTAGAGTTGTGCATGATCGCACTCCTTTACATTCTGTGGCTGGCTTAGCCTCCTGCAGGAGCCGTTTTGCTGTTGCAGCCATCAGCCCGCGTGACAATTCCAAAGGTGCTGGCAGGCTCAAAAACATTGGGGATACCCTGATTACACCCTCTGCTCCTTCTCCGATTCAACAATCTTTCATGCAGATGCTTCCATGGTGGATATATGGGCCTCTTTCTTTCAAGGTCAAGCTGATGTCTCCAGACCTGGGAAATCCAACAGACATCTTTTTGCACTGAAAGGGAGGGAGCAGACTGGGAAAAGTCTGGGCCCAGTATGTGATGTTATGGATCCACATCCACAGCCAGGTGGGGGGAGGGCAGTGTGATTCAGGTCTTCTTGGGTATGGTATGAATGGACACTAGAGTACAGTTGAAAGACTTATTATCAACACCATCACTGAAGCTTAACAGGCCTGGGTCCAGTCAGTGCCAGGATCATTAGGTCTCCTAGCACCCCCATGATGTAAGGTAGAAGGAAGGCAGAATAAAAACAAAGAAATGATGTGTTATGTACGAGACTCAACGCAGCTTTTTCCAAAACAGTGATTCAGCTTTATTAGATAGGTAAAGAACGAGCACAAACAATGGAGCAACAGGCTCACTTTTAAACTGTCCGGGCTTGGGTAACCACGCCCATCTGTCAGATAACAACCAATCATTAGGCGTAGATAACAGCCAATGAATAGGTTTCCCTCCAGAACCTTATCTGATACTCTGATTGGTAAGTTGTTCGGAGCGCCCAATCAGATTGTACACTTCTGGATACTGGGGCAAGATAGAGCTCTTGACTCAAGCTCTGCAGTATGTAGTTGAATACATAACATAGTGCACACTTAGGATGTAGTGATGCTGAGAAGCCTGATGGATGGACACCAGCCTAACTACTGCAAACCCAGCACCTTGTCTCACACAGTAGCCAGCCAGGTCCTCTGGAGGGCCAGCAACAGGGCCCAGAGGCCCAGATGTTCCTCTGATGTTGCCTCCTGGCTCTAGGATTCAGAGGCTTAGTACCTCTGAATGTAGAGGTTCTCCTCAGTCACCATGACTAGTAGCCATTGATAGACTTATCCTCCATGAATCTACCTTATCCCCTTTTAAAGCTGTTTGTTCCTCAGGCCATAACGACATGGCAGCGAATTCCACATTTTAATCACTCTCTGTGTAAAGAAGTAAGGTCTCTCACCGTCCAGAAACAAACTCCATGCAATGTAAAACGCAAGAAAGTCATGTCAGGTTAACACTGAACAAATTTTAAGTTTTAATTTTTTTCAGTTTTTATGAATATATAGCATTGTTGAGCAACAGGCTGCATTTCATGGCCGTTTCACGCATTCTGCAGAGCAAACCCAGACTCATCAAGCTCTCCAAAGTCTCCCCCATCCAGCTCTCCCTATTCTACCTCCTTCGTTCTGTCCCAGCAATACACCATAACCTGCTTTGGGGTCCAAACCATAGTCTGAGTACTGATGGGAGGTGCCACCAAGTTGCAGCCAGCTTATGGCGAGAGGCAAACAGCGGTAGCCTGCCATTGCATGCCTCTGGGTAGTGAACTGGAACTTTTTTGGCGGTCTCCCATCCAAGTACTAACCAGGACCAGCCCTGCTTAGCTTCTGAAATCAGACGAGATCGGGCTAGCCTGGGCCAGAGTAGTCTGAGTATTACCACTTAATTAAAGTATTAAAGTGAGATACATAACTGGAACAGTCAGACTTATATACTATGCAAGGATCCTACTGCATAGTGCTGTCAAGAGTAATCGTTATACAAAGTCACAACTTGTCCATATGAAAAGGCTTGGTTATTGTGGTTCCTGCCAAATAATGAAACTCTCCTTAGCTACACTTAATCACTTGGGAGTCTTACCATGTTCCTCCCTGCATTTGTCTTCAAACATACCGGCTTCCAGATTGTGCTGTGGCTCCTTCTGGTCTGGGGTCTGGTCAGGGTGATCCTGTTAACGTCTCCCAATGGGGCGGGCCTGGTTACAACGTCTTTGAACTTTCTCGGATTCAGCAGCTAGCCAAATGGGCCATCTGTGCTGGAAAAGGAACTTTGGCTTCTTTCCAAAGAAGAAAAGGTATCCTTTAATGGTACCCACAGGAGATGTGACCTGGGAGACCCCTGATTAGGATCTCCTGCCTTTTTATAAAAGGATAAAAGTGTGTGTGGGGGGGGGATTGGATTGGGGACACCATGTGAGGAAAAGGAGTTAACACTTTTCTTCCCAAACCATTCTGCTGATGCAAATCCACCAACCCCCTCCCCAGGGCTATCTGACCCATGGGGAAAAAACCCACTAGGTTCAGAAGAACACACATAAAGATGCTTGATTAGAACGTGAATGTTGCTACTGTCCCTCAGCAGCACCTTACCTGGCCTCACTGGCTGATCCTGGAATACTACCTGGACACTCTCCCTCCTCCCGACACAAGCAAAGCAGCACCTTCTGGTAGTGATGCAGTTCTTCCTCTCTGTCTCCCCCAAAATCCATTACAAGGATAGCATTGACTCCCCAGACCGCTAAAACCTCTAAAAACATCATTAGAGGTGGCACCACTTCAGATGGCCATTAATAGTTTTGGAGATGCCTTGAATGTGCCTAATTAGAAAAAGAAAAAAGAATCCCTATACTATCTGAGTTTAAGCCTGCTAACATGACCAAGCAGAGCTTAGCAGGTAGTCTGAATAATCCCAGGCACAGCATCACAATAAACAATTAAAACTGAATGTATTGTGAAAGAAATCAGAATGTGGTACATGACACTGGTAAAGTAAAAAATAGGAAAAATTCAAAGAATTGCATGTTTTGTACACCACCTGGCCCCAAATATCTTCTAGACAGCAGGACATCATTTATTTGGTTTCCAGAAGATTCTTTTGCATGAGTCATATCAAAACGGGGACAGTTGCAAAACCAAGGAACAGGATGTTTACCCTGTGCTCTGCAGACCGAAGTATACTTTGGAGGATTAATTCCCAGTGGAAGCTCCTTTGCTTTTGAATCCTGCAGCCTGCTACACTTGGACAGAAGTTGACCAAATCAGAATTGTCAGACAGGTCTTATGGGATAAAAGAATGAAAACAAACCAGTCCCAGAAAAGCTGACATTGCTCTGTCTTCATCACTCATAGAATCACAGAGTTGGAAGGAGCCATACAGGCCATCTAGTCCAACCCCCTACTCAATGCAGGATTAGCCTAGACGCTCTCCAAATTCACTTTGACTACAGTCTTTCAGGAAAATTCATACCAAAGCAGATTTAGAAAACTGCATAGTGGAGTAGTGGCAGAGAGGGGGGACCACAAGCAGGGTTCCCTCTAAACTGAGTTAGTGTGAACTAGTTCACAGTTTTTTAGCCTCCGGCTCACACATTTTTGTCTTTGCTAAGGAAGGATGGCTCCAGAGCAAACTAATTTATGCAGCAGCCAAATCACTCGCTCACAACTTTAATGCCAGGAGCTCACAAAGTAGAATTTTTGCTCACAAGACTCCTCAACCTAGAGGGAACATTGACCACAAGGTGGACAATTTTTTTTTTAAGTGCCAGATTTAAAACTGTTGAATTGGAGGGTGTGTGTGCGCAAATCAAGAACTCCAGACTGCATTTCCAACAGACATTTAATGTGTTTTGAAAGTGAGAGCTAGAAACCAGCTTTGAAAAGTACATTTTTAATCCTGTATTTGTGGATTGATCCTGCAGATGGTATAAGAAGTATACATAGGCCCCGGTCACACGGGCTGGATATCGCGCGCGCGGGGGGGGGAGGCGTGGCTAATTGCTCCGGCGCAGTTTGATCCGCGTTTACGCGATCAGACGTGCCGGCGGCACACCACGGGTCCTTCCCTCAGCGCCGGCGGATAAATGAGGGACCGGAGGGGAATCCCGCGCGCCGGCGTGATCACACCACGGGAGTCTGGAGGCAGCCCGTGGCAAACGTTTACTAGTACTTTGGAGGTACTACTTTTTAAATGCACATTGTTGACGGTAAGCCACGGGTGCGCTCCACTTCCCAGATGCTGGGGTGTGATCACGCCCGGATAATCCGCCCACCATCCGTGCCTCTCCCGCAGCAACTTTGCCGTGTGACCGGGGCCATAGATGTGTATATTCCTTAGAAATCCAGGGACATTTCTTTATTCAAATAGGAAAGGGACATGGATGAGGTTGGTCTTCTAGAGACGGTCCAAACAAAACCAGAACATTGACAGCCAACATCCACCCTTTCATACAGCACAAAACCTCTGTAAGGAGGGCAGCAGGGGTGGACAAGTATGGTCTAGATATCTCCTGGAATTACAACTATTTCCAGACTACAGAGAGCAGATGCTCTGGAGAAAATGGCTATACTGGAGGGTGGACTCTATGGCATTATACTCTGCTGAGGTCCCCTCCGAAAACCCTGCCCTCCCCAGGTTCCTCCCCAAATATCCAGGAATTTCCCAGCCTGGAGTTGGCAACCTTAGCACAGGGCTTGTTCGCCCTCCTCACTCTCCTTCATGTGATTTTTACACTTCCCTTGCCTGGGACTTAATCTCTCTTTCTGGGAAGGACAAGACCCAATGTCAAATCTCTCTGCTCCTCCTCTGACTCCACCTGTCTATAACCAAAGACTTCCATGGCTAGTTGGCAGATGCTTTGCACTTCTTTCACTTCCTGAAAGTCGAGGTGCTTCCTCCAGGCCTGGGATACCGCATTGGCATTTTTCTGTATCCCCAAGGGATCGAAACCGGATCGGTCAGTGTTCCTGGTAGACCAGTGAGTGATGTTGTACACCCACGCCTCAAGCCTACGGGAGGAGGTCAAGCCAGTGAAACGGTACCACTCTGCCAACTGCCCGAGGGGGTTCCTCACTAAGTCTTCATACCGTGTCAGGAGATACTTCCTACTCAGAGCTGGAGGCATTTGGTACAAGGCTGTGAGGTACATCTGGACCTGGCTGTGGCAGACCTTGCGCATGACCACAGGGGTGCTGGGAGTGGCATTGATGGCATTGCTGATGAGCAGATCGTCGGGGAAAAGGGAGATGGTCCGACGGGAAGCATACACAGCGCGAGGGTCCCTGACCAAGTGTATAATGCGGAGATTGAGGGAAGGATCTGTCAGGAGTGGATAAAGTGCTTCCAGCTGGAAAAAACGTACTGTCTTGACCACAACATGGCTGTAAGTGGTGCAGGCCTCTGAAATCTTCTCTGTAGATGTGTGACCACAATGGGCTTTACAGGCCTCCGTATCTATGATGTCTGAGCGACTGAAGGCTTCGCAGGCTGGAGGTGAGCACAAGGCCCGGCTCATGGGCCACATGAAGAGATGGAACACCTTGCTTGGATGCTGTATGTAAGACAAGAGGGCTGTCATGTCGCACAGAAATACGGAGTGCAACAAGTCCCTCATTGGCCCCTGGAGAAGCTCTGGGCTGCCCCAAGGCATGCGATTCCACACGTGCTTGGCTGGCTCCATCAAATAAAAGACGTCTGGATTCTGGTTGAAAAGCTGGCCTGCAAAAGTGGATCCAGAGCGCCAGGTAGAGAGAATCAGCACGTGGGTCTTGTTGGGAGCACAGACCCCCTGGTGCCACTCATGTCTTCTCCAAGATGAGAACATGAAGAGCAGGAGCAGTGCTGAGACAATGAGAATGTGGCAAGTGTTGACTCTAATAAGCATTTTTCTAGGCTGAAGAGGCGCCTACAAGAGACAGAACAAGAATCAGAATCTGTATAGAAATATTGATTTCTAAAAGTCTCCTGCCTTCTCCTGTGATGTCTTTCTGATAACAGGCTGTGCCTTATTTCCTGTTGCAAGCCAAATGGTGGGCCAGGTGGCCTGAACAACTTTATAACCCACATTCTTCACACTTCCATGCTAGAAGCTAGACCTCATGGCTCCACACTCTGGCCCACTTGCGACCAGTCACGTACACAATGAAGTAGCTGGAGTTTGGGTCAGATGACTGCAGGCAGGGTCTCCAAACTTCCAGCCTATCCCACAAACCTGATGTTAGCAACCATGGCAACCAACACTTGGGCACGCCCATGCCCACTCGCAATTGGCTGATGGCCACAGCTAATTTGTGACTGGAATTGGAGTATAATTGATTGATCCCTATGGGAGTGAGCTCTTGCTTTTTGCTCTCCCTTCCTCCTCTTGTCATTGTCTGTTTTATTGCACCTGAAATGCTGCCTCTTGAGAGACAAAGAGTTGCTTTGTGAACTGGAGTACATGGTTGTGCAATGATGGAATTTCTCCTTAAAATCCCTTGGTATATACTTGGACTATTTTGGACAGATACTCCTGACTTGGTAACTATGAATCATTAATGTTTAGTTAAGGCAAACAGCCCTAGCCTTTGTTATTTTTTGTAATCTCTGGTAGTCTATGCGAAGCTCTGTACTGAATGAAGATCCTTCTTATTTCTAATTGCCTCTGGTGTTGTAACTGAATTCCAAGTCGAAGTCTTGTGCCTAACCCTGACCACATATGCTACCTTGGTAAGAGTGTGCATTTCTGGATTGAGTTGCTAATGTGTTCTGTCCCAGATGCCAACTAAGGGTTTGGAATCTCTTCCCTTAGAAAAAGCAGGGATAAGTGAAAAGAGGTTCTGGTGGCAAATTATCTGGAAACCAGAGAGAGTATAGACCATCTTGTGGTTTGTTGTTTAATGTAATGAAAAGTACAGGATTCCCTCTCATCCCTGGAGTGGCCTGGGTGGGCTAATCCTGTACAGAAACACATTCCTCTGGGCCTGGTCAGACACACAGAGCACTACGGACGTGTTGTTCTCCTATAGCATTTTTGCAGCGGCTGTGATAAAACACAACTTTTGCATGCAGAACTTCCCACGTGCAGTCCTTGGTGACTCTCATTAAAGCGCATCAGGTAGACAGTACTGGGGGAAAGCTCTTTCTTTAGCTAAGACTCATGAGGGCTACATCCTGTGAGAACAGACTTCACTTAGAGGCTGTATGCAGTCAGGGCTCTTTTTGTAGAAAAAGCCCAGCAGGAACTCATTAGCATAACAGGCCACACCCAACACCAGAAACTCATTAGCATATTAGGACACGCCCCTGCCAGCACACCTCATTAGCACATTAGGATGCACCCCCATGTTACCAGAAGTGTGGTTATCCAGCCACACCCACCTTTTGCTTGTTATTCTGTTTACCTTGTTTGTTGTCAAAACCCAGGGGTTTTTTTGTAGCAGGAACTCCTTTGCATGTTAGGCCACACACCCCTAATGTAGCCAATCCTAATGAGTTTCTGCTGTTGGGTGTGGCCTATTATGCTAATGAGTTCCTGCTGGGTGTGGCCAACTTGGGAGCCAGCCGGAACTCCGTTCCTGTGCGTTCCTGCCCAAAAATAGCCCTGTACTCCTTCACCGTCTGGGTTTCCCCCAGCTTTTCAATGTTGTTTCGAAAACCTGTTTTGGTACAACCATCTCAAGAAGACTGTCACTTTCCAGGAAGATCTGTGTAGACAGGCAGGTGCTGAGTTCCCACACTTTCACATGTGACACCATTTCTTAACCCATTCCTCTCGCACCTACCACTCCCAGAAGTAAGTTGCCATTTTAAAAAAACCGCAATAATATACCTACTGTGGGTTTTTAAAATGGAAAAAAGACTGCCAGAGACAGAGGAGAGAATGGGGGGAGGGAATCTTGTGCAGCAATAGGAGTAAAATGGGGAATTGTCCCATGTGGAAGACATCCACGCAGCTTTTCTAACATTCAGGAGGTACATCCTGCTGGGATCACTTGGAACACTTTGTGGGTATATATGCAAGAGTGACAGTAAAAATCAGGGACAGGGAATCCCTCTAGAACTGGTGGTCACCCTGGGGTATCCCTCATGAAAAAGCTCTGTGAAAACCTGTACCAGTAGTTTACTGACTTTATTGCTAACTGGGTCACTCACCACCAGAGTTTTTACGAATAGGCACAATGCCCAACAGTGACTTGGCAGGAACTGAGAGTAGTGATGGCAGGAGTTTGGCTGCTTGGGGAAAAAGGAAAAGAAAGGTATGATGTGGTGGATGCTGAAAGCAGTGGGGTAGGGAAAAGAACGTCTAGCCAGCCTGAGAGAATGAAGCCTTCTATTGTCTGGGGCAACTGGTGCAGAGTAAAATGTCAGCACTAGGAGCCCCCCAACCCCTTCTGCAATGTCGGGAGTCAGTTAAAAGAAGTGTTGGATAGAAAATGGTCAGAGAGTTCATGGGTTCTGCGGGATCAGTTAGCACTGTAATATTGGACGAGAGAAGGTGGGAGCGAAGGAAAACAGCAGACGTTTTCAAGACAGTGTAGGAGGCTGTTGTGTCTGCAAAGTCTTGGTCTTTGAGTTCAAGGCAGCCCCCTAACGACTGTTTTTCTTATACTGCCAGAGTGAAGGGAACTGAAAAAACAGGAAAGAAAGGGTTTTAAGATGTTTCAGAAGCAGAATACACTTTGAACACTCATGAAGCTGCTTTATTTATATTTAGGCCATTTGTCAGTCAAAGTCTGTCTGTGCTGTCTGTTCTGACTGGTAGGGCCTTTCCAGGGTAGTTGGAAAGAGTCCAGTAGCACCTTAAAGACTAATAAAATTTGTGGTAGGGTAGGAGCTTTCGTGAAGGAGTGAGCAGTGACTCAGGAAAGCTCCTACCCTACCACAAATTTTGTTAGTCTTTAAGGTGCTACTGGACTCTTTTCTACAGACAGACTAATATGGCCCCCCATCTTCATCTTTTTCCAGGGTCTCTACCTTGTATTTGATCATTCCCACCTGATATGTCTGGAATTGAACCTGGGGCCTTCTGCCACTGAACCACAGTCCCTCCCCTTCCATTATGTGCAGGATTTTGCCCAGTTCTTTTTAAACCACCAGTGTAAAGTATGTACGTTTTATGTATTTAAAGCATGTGTACCCCACCTTTCTCTGAGAACTCGAGGCAGCTCACCTATTGGAAATGTAGGTCAGACAAATGAAGAGAAAATGGGCAGGGGTCGAAACAGGGAGGGTTTTTTTATAATAATGAAGTTTTGGAAAGGTTTATCAGGATATAGGTCAGGGGTCATTTCGGGGGGGATCACGGGGGATCGCAGTTCCCCCGGGTGAGGTATGGGGGGCGGGGCACATGACGAAGCCCCGCCCCCTGCTTCCGGCCACCCCACTTCCGGCCCTCATTCAGCCAGGAGGAGGCAGGAGAAGAGGGAGGGTAAGTTGCTTCCTCCCTGCCTCTCCCCACCCCTGCCTGCCTGGGGCCAGGGAGGGCCTTCACGGGGCTTCCTTGCACTCCCGCCGGCCTTGCAGGTCCACCGTCGGGCCCCTCATGGGGCTCGGCAGTGGAGCTGCAAGGCCGGCGGCGGCGGCTGGGACCGTTGGGGGCAGGGTGTGTGGCCTTATGACACACTTCCGGTGATGTCAGGGGGTGTGGCATATGCTAATGAGTTATGCTAATGAGTTCCCCTAGCTCTTTTTCTACTAAATGACCCCTGATACAGGTGCAAGCTTAGGAGTTAAGATTCTTTGGGCTTGTCAGTGCAATTTGGAGAGAAACCCTTGCGATTACAGTCTCAGGGTCCCGGCAGAACAGAGGATGGGCTCCAGGAAAACTATCATTAACCCAGCCTCTCACTTGGAGTAGGACTGAACATACTGCCTTTCAGCAGAGAGAAAGCAGGGGGAAAATAATACTTTTTCCTTGTCAGATCCAAACTACACTTTACACTGGGGATCTGTGGCTGGATTCTGTGATGTCCATTAGCCTTTTAACATAGCCGTTCGGGACGGGGATATGGATCATGGCCACAGAGGTGGTTAACTCTTACCCCCCCCCCGCTCCTGCCGCCATTGCTGCTATATCCTTTTACATTAGGGAAAAAGACAAAATGCCTTCTTTTTACCCATTGTTCTCTACCCCCACCCAAGCTAAGACCAACCGGGGAAAACAGTATGAAGGAAAAGAGTTGAATCGTCCCTTTCCTCAGCACCGGGGCCCTAATCCATGTTGCCCTCTCACTTGTGGCTTCTTTTTAAGGCTATCTATCTAGCACACTTTTCTCCTGCCCCCCCCTCTCCTGCTGAGGGCAGCAAACACGGGTCTCCTTTCCTCTTGTTATCCTCACAACAGCCTTGAGACGTACGTTAGCCTGAGAGAGTGACTGGCCCAACACCACCCAGGAAATTCCATGCCACAATAAGAATTTAAGCCCAGGCCTCCCAAGATTCTTGTTCAAAATTCCAACCACTTTACCACCCATTAAGGAGGCCAGCCTCCAGGGACCTGGGGGACCTGGAGGGATCCCCCAGAATGAAACATCTTCAGACTACAGAGATCAGTTCCCCTGGAGAAAACAGATGCGTTGGAGGGTGGACTCTCCGGCCTTGTACCCCACTGAAGTCCCCGTCCTCCCCAGGCTCCACCCCCAAATCTCCAGGAGTTTCCCAAACAGGAGCTGGCAACCCTACCCCCCCCCCATCCCCTGCTGGTGGCCAGGGGGACCTGGCAACCCAACCTCCCGTTCAAGCTACCCATCCCGGAATCTGATCAAAGAGTCCCAAGAAAATGTGTACTTTGACCCATAGTAAACAGAAGCTTGCATGTGAGTTTGCATAGGTAAAGTTGAGGGAAATTCAGTGGTTGGATGTTTCAATGTTGTCAGATAGGAATTAAAAAACATTCCAGGAGAAGTAAGATGTTTAGGGGAAATTGTTTAAAGTTTAGATACTTTTGATTAGAGAAAAGCAAGGGGGATTCCCCTCCCCCCAATTGAAATGGCACTGGATTGCTTACCCAGGGAGGCATGCTTATTTTTAAAAAGCATGGTAGGGAGAAAAGAGAGGTTGGCAAAGGGCTCCACAGACCTTCCCTGCCATGAACAAACAGTGAATGTTTAAACAGAATGCAAGGACTGCAGAAGCCTCTTAGTTGTGCTGCTGTTTTAGTCCTTATGTCTCTCTTCAAGATAAAAATGCAGCTTACCAGCCAAAAGAATAAACCTTGAACACTGATTTGCCCCACCCTAAGAAAATGGCAGGTTGATATTTACTTTGCAGATGACTTTGTTTACATCCAAATATAAACCATGTTCTGATTAAACCCGTTTAGTGTGATGTCTGAATGTAGGACACTCTATAAACTGTGGTTTACTGATGAGTGTTGAACTGGGATTCTAAACCCATGGCTCATACCTGGCTTGCTAACTGTGACTTATACTAACCATGGGCTTTGTGTGATAAACAGAATACAAAAAGTATACAATGGCTGTGGTCACACGGAACAGTAGCCACGCTAGAGATACAGAGGATAGGTGGATTTTCCGGGCACGATCTCACCGCCACATCTGGGAAGTGTAGAGCTCCCGTGGCTCAACCGAGGCTTCCCTCCAAAGATGCGTGGCAAAAAACTAGTACCTCGGAGGTACTAGTTTCCGGAAACCGCAGGGCAAGGGCGGGCGTCTGATCGTGTTTCCGGTGGCATCCGGCACCTGCCCTTGTCCCCTCACAAACAGGTCATTTTTTCCCCAAGGCTCCACGGATGCGCAGAAGCACCCAACGGAGCATGCGCACACTTCAGTTAAAAAAAGTAAAAAAAACCCCAACAACCCTGTTTGCCGCGCCGCCCTGCTTCTTTGCCTGTGGTGTGATCGGCACCTCCCCCTGGCCACAGGACCTCGACAGGACCTCAACCGGACGTCTGATCTCGCAGTCGCGCGTTAGTTTGCCCCGGGGCAAACAGCCACGCTTCCCCCTGCATTTTCCAGCCCATGTGCCCGGGGCCAATGTATACTTATAATGTACCCCCAATTTTATGTTAGTGTAGATGTTTGTTATGTTTGTGTTATATGTATGTGGTAGAAAATAAAAACTTTCTTAAAAAAAGAGAGAGAGAGAGAATACAAAAATCCCAGTTTGTTCAGTGGCACAATTTCTTATGGGCTCCTAAATATAAAGAGAGAAGCACAGACCAACAGGAAATTTGAAACCCAATTGCATTTAGCTATGGGTGCTTGTTTCTAATGACACTTCCTTCCTGTTGCCTTTTTTGACTACTCACAAAACGAGAATGGGTTTTGGAGACTTCAGCCCCTCCTCTGGGGGAAACATAGAAGGCAGAGAAATAGCTAGGGAGAATGTAGTAAAAGATCTATTTTATTCCAAAAGTTCAGAAATCTAGGGAAGCAGTTAGACAGAAAGGGGGAGGGAGAGTGATGATTTCTAGTCAAGCGCAAGGAGGCTTGCCCTAGTTTTGTTACCCCCAAGGCAGCCCCAATCCCTTCCATTTATACACCTGAGTTATAGCAAGTAAGGGTGCCTCTGTGCTGAGATTTTGCCAGCAGCTGCACACGATGCAGGGGATCTCATAATAGCATCAAGAATATAAGAATGTAAAAAGAGCCCTGACCTGTTGGATTATACCAGCAGCCTATTTCACACAGTGCCAACAACTAGCTATGATATGTAGGTTCCCTTTAGTCACTTTGCTAGTAGCCATTAATGGACTTCCTCTCTATTCATTTGTCAGATCCCCTTTTAAATCCATCTGTGCTAGAGGTCATCACTACGGCTGCCCTGAGACCCCTGTGCAGAGAGTGTGCAGGGTATAAATTAAATAAATACATTCCGTGGCACTTAATTCTACAATTATTAATTGAGTAAAGAAGTACTTCTTTTTGTCAGTCCTTAATAGGGTTGCCAATAGCCTGGAGGAAAAAAATCAGGTCTTTTTGTACATCTGGCAGGTAAATAAATAAATAAATAAGGTAGGCTAGCCAGTGTTTATGTAACATACTGTGGTTTAAATGTGACATCTGTATTCAACTTGGGAAAAGAAAACGTTCGAAGAAGTTGCAGTTCTGTCTGTCACCACAAGATGGAAGCATTTACCAAATAAGCATGAAAATAATCGAACTGCCTTCACAGATTGCTTGGAAAACTACATGTTCTTAATTCTGGAAAATATGTTGTCATTTTAACTACTATGCATATTACAATTCATATCAACAAAAATTATTATGCTAGATGCTCTGGTCCTATCTTTTGTAAATGCTTGCAAACAAGCGGGGGTGGGGGTGGGGAGAGGATAAAGATCTCCGCTGAATTGGACCAATGGTCCATCGAGTCCAGCATCCTATTACCCACTGAGAGACCGATCTTCTATCCATTAGTCTAATCCATCTGAACTAGCAGTCATCATTACATGTAATCACAGTGAATTTTATATGTTCCATCCCCAAATCTCCCAGGCTCCACCCCCAAATTTCCAGGAATTTCTCAGCGTGCAGTTGGCAACCCTGCTAACAGTACCAGGGAAACTTGCAACAGGAGGATATGGGAAAAATTAATACCTTGTGTTTTGACCTATGGTACACCACCACCCTTTGCAAACAGTGGTTAAGGAAGGGGTTTCCCTCCCCCCTTCAGTGGAAGCCAAAATAAACATACTTTGTGCTCATCCCTGCAGTGTCTCTTTGCCCATGCATTGTTCTGTCATGAAGAACAGGTAAGCCTTTAAGTCTGCAGTTGGCAGAAAAGGCAAAAAAAAGAAAGAAGAAGAAGCAAAAAACCCAGATGGTATGCTAAGTCTCTTTCTCCAGCTCCTCCAAGCTATGGGAAGCTTTACCTGCATGCATGGCATGGAGATACATTTGCCAGCTGCCTGGAGAGAGAAAAATGCTGTCACTTTAAATGGGATAGAACTGTAAAATCATACGGCTGGAAGAGGCCATACAGGCCGTCGACTGCAACTCATTGCTCAATGCAGGATCAGCCTAAATCCTCCCTGTCCAGTGTTCATCCAGCTGTTGCTTCAACACAGCCAGTGAGGGGAGCTCACCAACTCCCAAGACTGCCAATTCCATTGCTGAACTACTCTTCCTGTAAAAAAAAAATCCTAATATCCCACCAGTACCTTTCCACCAATAATGTAAACCCATTATTGCCAGTCCTATCCTCTGCTGCCAACAGGAACAGCTCCTTGCCCTCCTCTAAATGACAGCCTTTCAGGTTCTTAAAGAGAGCAATCATGTCTGTTATGTATTTCAGGGAAAGACAGCCTCCTCTTCTCCAAACGGAACATTCCCAGGTCCCCAGTCTTTCCTCGTAGGGCTTGCTCTCCAGGCCCCAGATCATCTTTGTCGCTGTCTTCTGTACCCGCTGCATTCTGTCCACATCCTTTTTGAAGTGAAGAGGTCTCCAGAACTGCACACGGTACTCCAGGTGCGGCCTGAGCAATGCAGTGTACAGCAGGACTACGGCATCTTGTTATTTGCATGTTATGCCTCTGTTGATACACCCCCAAGACTGCATTAGCCATTTCTGCTGCTACATCACACTGACTGCTTGTACTTAGCTTACAGTCCACCTGTACCTTAAGATCTTGCACACAGGCACTGCTGTCCAGAAGTGTATCCCCCATCTAGTATGTGTGCTTCTTTTTGTTACCCAGATGCAGACCTCTGCCCTTATCCTTGTTGAATTGCACCTTGTTCACATCCAGCCACTTTCTCAGTGTGTTCAGATGTTGCTTACAGGGTGATGTTATTTACCTCCACATCATGAAAAGCTTCAGTGCCCATTTCCACGTGCTAAGCCTCTGCTAAAGGGACAAGAGTAGCCTGAACTTTTCTGAGCTCAGAAGCGAAGCAGGTTTGGTTATGATTAATACTTGCCATGTATCAGCAATGCCTTGATGGTAATTATTATTAAAGGGACAAGACATTTTTCTCATGGCTTGCTGGAAACTCTATATGGAGGAGAAACCAAGGGCAGAAAGTGTTTCAGTGCATCATCTCCAGAAACTTTTGCATTTAAAAAGTAGTACAACACATGCATTGCATGCATTCAGTGTGGAAAGTGTGGAGCACATACCCATACTACAGTAACTGTTTTCAGGAAGGGAGTCCAAAGAACTGAGTCAAACTGAGGTGATAAGAGATGAAGTCCTAGGACTTTTGGGCAAGTTAAAAACCAGTAAGTCTTTGGATCTAGATGGCATCCACCCAAGGGCTCTTAAGGAAATCAAATATAAAACTGTTGACCTACTAACCAGTATATGAAAGTTATGACTAAAACCAGCCTTTGTACCAAAGGACAGGAGAGTAGCAAATGTTTCATCTAGGGATGAGCATGAACTGGGAAGATGTGGTTCGGCTTGTCGTTCATGGCATGCCCAGTTTGCAAACCACAAACCGTCACGAACTTTTAGCCACCTCTTGAACTGGTTCAGTTCATAAGGTTCGTGAGGCAGTAGAACACCCCCTGGAGTCCTAGAGACTTATGGCTAAATTACATGTCAATTTTTTTTTTAACAAATTGGGTTGGGGTTCTCCAGACCTGGCATACTTTCCCTGCAGGGAAAGGCATTTTTAAAGACCACAGAAGCCTGATTCTGCTCAGAGCTCCAATATGACGGGAGGAGAGGCTCCTACCTTCCCTTCCAGGGTGTTTTCCAGATCCTAAGCAATGCTCAGAATTCACCAAGTACAGCTTCAAAGCTATACAAAATAACTTGTGGCTGGGTACCTTTTGGCCTGGGAAATTGCCTTGGAGGGGAAGGTAGGAGCCTCTCCTCCTGTGTGAAATCAGAGTTTTGAAAGAACTGGGCTCCCGGGGACTTTAAAAAATGCCTTCTTTAAAAAATGCCTTTCCCTGAAGCTGCTGACTTCAGAGAAAGCCTGTCAAGTCTGGGGAATCCCAGTCCAACTCCATAAAACATCATGTTTAGCCGTTAGGGCTCAGGAGGTAAGAGGATAGGACTTTTTATGGATTAAAGCTTAGTTAAATGACAGCAAGCAGAGAGTAGAACTAAAGGGACAATTCTCTCAACAGAGGGAAGTAAGCACTGGGATCCCACAAAGATTGGTATTGATGGCTGGTGGTATTTCATTTGTTCATAAATGATCTGGAAGTGGGGATGAGCAGTATCATGGTCAAGTTTGCAGGTGACCCAAAACTATTCAGGAAGGTGAAAACCAAGGCTGACTGTGAAGAACCCCAGGAGCATCTCCACAAATTGTGTGAGTGGACAGCAATGTGGCAATAGATTATAGGACTGCACTGTAATAAAGCATTTCAGAAAGATATTTGGGTTAACGGTTAGGGACTGTGGTCTGTAGTACTGTGTATAGTTCATATTGCCTGTTGCTTTAAGTAGAATTCCCACTGTGTAAATTTTTTATAGATTAACACATGTTATTATTTATCCTTTGTTTCACTTCTGCTTCAGATTTCTGGTTGGTTCCAGATTTCTACAATCCAAATTCTATTGAATTGTTTATTGGATGTCCCATCTTGTTAATTGTATTGATTTATTCTGCATAATCCACCTTAAATCACAGTTAGAAAGGAGGACTATAAATAACATAAATAGATGAAAATAAATAAATAAATGAAGATCCATGTAGGCAGGGCTTTTTTTGTAGAAAAAGCCCAGCAATAACTCATTAGCATAATAGACCACCCCCAACAGCAGGAACTCATTAGCATATTAGGCCACACCCCTGACAGCATAACTCATTAGCATATTAGGCCACACCCCCATGTTTCCAGAAGTGTGGCCATCCAGCCACACCCACCTTTTGCTTCTTATTCTGTTTACCTTGTTTGTTGTCAAAACCAAGGGCTTTTTTTGTAGCAGGAACCCCTTTGCATGTTAGGCCACACACCCCTAATGTAGCCAATCCTAATGAGTTTCTGCTGTTGGGTGTGGCCTGTTATGCTAATGAGTTCCTGCTGGGCGTGGCCAACTTGGGAGCCGGCCAGAACTCTGTTCCTGTGCGTTCCTGCCCAGAAATAGCCCTGCATGTAGGTAAGTTTATTGTGAGGCACACCAGAACAAAAGTTATAATTATGATAATGGGGTCTGAACTTACTGAGACTGATAGAGAAAGAGAACTTGGGTGTGTCGTGAATAGCTCAATTAAAAAGTTGATCCAGTATATGGCAAAAGTAAAAAAACCCTCCATCCTGCAGATTATTAGGTAAACAAAATAGCCAATATTATAATGCTTTATGTATAGCTTTATGGTCTCGCCTTATTTGGAATACTGTGTGCAATTCTGGTCACCATATCTCAAAAGGGGCATTGCGGAGCTGGAAAAAGTGCAGAAGAGGACAACCAATATGATTAGGGGGTTGGAATGCTTTTCCCATGAGGACAGGTTGAAGATTCTGGGACTTTTCATTTTAGAAAAGAGATTATTAAGGGGGGGGCATGATAGTGGTTTATACAGTTATGCAAGGGTCAGAGAGAGAGAGAGAGAGAGAGAGAGAGAGAGAGAGAGAGAGAGAGAGAGATTTCTCCCTCTGCCAGAATATAGAACTCAGATGCACACAATGAAGTTAAAGGGCAATAGATTCCGGGTGTACAAAAGAAATTACTTATTTATCCAACAAGTGATTAAAATGTGGAATTCACTGATGGTGGATGTAGTGATGGCCACAAGCGTCATCTTTAAATGGGGATTGGATTTAGAATTTATAAATTGCCACTCCAGAGGTTTGCTTTAGGTGGCTCAACTCTATCCATAAAGGTGAAGACTGCAGACTCATACAACCGTAGCTAATATCAAATCAGGGAGCCAGGTTTTGACTAGGAAAATCAAACAGAGATTGAAAAAGTAAAACATCTTTCTTCCTTTCACAGACATGAGGCAAACTGAGGTGGTACAAGCCTGAAATTTGCATCTTATGAACTGTACTAGATATATAATCTTCATCTTGTCTGCTTGAGTTAAGATTTGCATGGTTAAGCGTGGGCAGTTAGAACCCTCTTATCCCCACTGACTGTGACTAGAATTGGGAAATCTTAAAGTCTTAACTTCTTGAACCCTCGTTTCCCCCCCTCCTATATCCCTGCGGCCAATATTCTCTTGCCAAGTTCTTTGGAAAAGATGAAACCTTGACGAAGCAAGCTCAAATCCTGATGGTTCCCAACTGTTGACAATTTCTTTCTCTGCCACCATTTTCAACATACAGTAAAACTATTTTTCACGTGCCGAGACATATACCCACCATCATGGAATACCACACGTGGGAGCCAGCAGGATATATTAAGTTCTCATATTCTGCTAGGTGACCCTCTTAGGTTAGAACTACAGAACACTATACTTGTGTCCTTGACCCTACATTTATCAAATGATGTGAATACAGGGTGAGGGATATTTTCATGGGAGACATGATCAGGCTTAACCTTCTCCCTGTCCTGTTCCTTTTCTACTGGAATCCTTCCCTCAGGACATTCTTTCCCCCACCTTTAGACAGAAATATTTCTGGTCTCGGAAATAAATTGCCGGGAAAGAACTGGCTAGGAGAGACAAAACCATAACTAAGCTATTTTGCGGAGGAGGCAAGAATATAAAATTGCGCCCCATATACTTTTCCAGTAGGTATTTTGGCGCAAAGGTAAATACATACATAACAAGAGTAATAACATTACAACATTTATTTTAGTCACAATATACTTTTCCTACCCCCCTCAGAGCTTTGTGCCTCACTTGCCTTGCCCTTATTACAGCTCTGGAGAGAGGGGGGATTGTGGAGTGAAAGCAGTTGGCGAAGGCAGAGTTACAATTCCCCTACCATTACCTGCTGCTATGCTTCTCCTGTAAACACTCCTATCCTCAGCAGCATTGACATAATTCAATAAACACAGGGTTAGGTACCTCTGTTTTTTCAGCATGATGTGCAATTCTGGCTTCAGAGGTCCCAGACTGTGAATACCCCTCTCAAATAATAGCCCCCACTTATTACCGTGTGCTGGATGGTAGGTCTATCTTTCTTTCCTTTTTTTTTTTTACCTTCTGTTGTTGTCAGCTTTTCCTTTCTCAGATAGTTCTTTCAGGCAGAAAGAAGCTTCCTTTCAAGACTGACACTGTCTCGTATGGGTGTGTAGAAGAAGAAGAGTTGGTTTCTATGCCCCACTTTTCTCTACCCAAAGGAGTCTCAAAGTGGCTTCCAATCGCCTTCCCTTCCTCTCCCCACAACAGGCACCCTGTGAGATAGGTGGGGCTGAGACAGTTCTGAGAAAACCATGACTCGCCCAAGGTCACCTAGCAGGCTTCGTGTGGAGGAATGGGGAATCAAACCCAGTTCTTCGGATTAGTGTCAACCGCTCTTAACCACTATACCATTCTGGCTCTCATGTGTGTGCTCAGAGGTTTGTTCAGGAGTATTAAATCATAGCCCGGAGGGGAAATTATAATACAGAGCAATGCAGGAACAAGAAACATGCTTCAGGTATCTGCACCGCAGAATGATGGATCAGCCTAGAAGAGCTACAAATCCAGTGTCAACAATACTTGTCAGAAGAGAAGAGTGATTTCTTTTTCTTTTTTCTCCTTTTGGAAGGACATGGTGGTTGAACACATTGTTAGGTAGGAATACTGCTGCTTACTCCTTGGCACATAGCTCTATAAGTGTATATAGAAGCCTATCCCCAGCTGTAGATTCACAAAGTCAATTAAAAATTGAGTTCCTGTTCAGTGGAATGATTCAAAGCCAGGATAAAAGAAATTTCCTCATGTTATACAGAAGGAGGATTGAATTAGACAAATCCATGCGGAAGGAGAAGTCTATTAATAGTTAGAAGCCATTAGAATTAAATGGAACTCTGATATTCAGTAGCGGTAGACCTCTGAATACTGGTTTGGTGGGGACGGGAAGAATTGAGGAAGACTGTTGCCTTTTAACCCTGTCCATGGGCTTCCCAGAAACATCTGACCACTGTGATAAGGAGAATGTGAGATTAGATAGCTCTTATTATTATCCAGTTAGGCTCTACGTATGTTCTACTTATGCCCATGACCATTTCAGTCAAAACTATTCCTGCCAACTTAAATATCCAAGCAAAAACTTGTGACAACCTTGTCTACAAAGCAGCATTCCCAATAAAGTGACCCGCAGTCTCTAAACGAAATGACGTAAGATTTTAAATGAAAAGTCCTGATGAGAAAGCTTTCATGCGTCCTCTCGAATTTGTGCAGTTGCCACTTTTTTCTGGAAGAGTCCCTGTGCCTTTAACATCAGCTCTGGACCCAATTCAATCTGGCTTCAGGCCACGATTTGAAACAGATACTGCTTTGGTCAACTTGGCTGATGACCTGTATCGAGAACTAGACAGAGGGAATGCGACCCAGCTAGTTTTGCTGGATCCCTTAGTGGCCCTTTGATACTATTGATCTACTGAGCCACCTCTTGGCACTGGGACAGGGGCACACTGTGTTACGGTGGTTCAACTCCTATCTGGGGGTAGTCTCTGAGGGTGGTGCTGGGGAGTTCCTGCTCTGCCCCATGGCTGCTGACCTGTGGGGGTTCCATAGGCTTAGATCTTATCCCCCCTGCTATTTTATATCTATATACGAGGTCATCTGGAGGTGTGGGCTGCGATGTCACCAATGAGTGGATGATACCCAGCTCTACCTTCCTTTTCTACCTAATTCTGAGGATCCGGTTGATGATCTGAACTGGTGCATTGTTGGCACCAAACGTAAAAGGATGGTGCTTGGAGTCAGGAATGGACTGGATGAGGGTGAACAAGCTGAAACGTAATGGCCCAATCTGCATTTGCTATGTAAAACTGTTCCATGCTGCTGTGGGCACCGGCTTCCCCTTTGGCTCAGTATAAAGCTCTCCTCTGTCTGCATCAGGACAGGATTAGGGAGAGTGCACAAGAGAGAGGGGAGGAGCGGCCTCCCAGGGGTGCCAGCAGGGCGCTGTGCTGCACTGCGGGGAGGATGTGCCCCCCCACCTACAGAAAGTAAAAGAGGGTGACCTGGCAGAGGTGGGGGGGGGGAGGAAAGATGGAACAAGCTGGATAAAATACACAAAACACCCAGCAGTTGCCAGGCAGGGGGTTCTGGAGACTGCCCGAGGAAATAACAAATGGTTCAGAGGTGGGCATGCTTCCAACTGGCTGCTTTTAAACGCAGATGACTGGATTTTCAGCTAACTTGTTTCCTTTGTGACAATTTTCGTATCTCCTTAGAAAAGATGGGGGGGGGAGAATTCGGCTCCAGTTGTCTGCTTTTTGCTCACAGTGGCTCGACGGTGGGGAGGAGCAGTTGTACCACCTTAAAACCACATTCGGATAAGGTGGTGAGACACTGTAGTGACATTGGAGTCACTACTAAATGGCAATAAAATGATGCAGACAGCTGATGCTGAGATGAAACAATAGGAGAGTGTAGACAGAAATCAAATGTAGACAGAAATTTGTGAGACGATATGAGATCATTTGCACAACGATGGGAAATACCAGTGCAGATTGGACCAATCTTGACAAGACAGAGGTTCTTTGGGTGAGTAGAAAGGCAGACCAGGGACTTGAGATCTCCTTTCTTATACTCCCCTTGAAAAACCCAGTTCGCAGTTTGGGAGTGTTCACCTTAGAGAACCAGGTGGCTGCTGTGGGCTACAGTGTGTTTACCAAGCTCCGGCTGGTATGTCAGCTGAGTCCATTCCTGGTTCCGTCAGGTCTAGCCACAGTGATCCATACCTTTGTTACATCTGTACTGGCCTATTGCCATATGCTCTACTTGGTACTACCTTTGAAGAGTGTTCAGAAGCTGCAGCCAGTTTAGAATGCTGCAGTTGGACTACCAGGAGCATATGTCCCTAATACTACAGTAATTACACTGCTACCAAGCAGCTGCTGAGCCCAATTCAAGGTGTTGGTTTTGTCCTTTAAAGCCATACATGGCTTGGGACCAGGGTCATCTCCCATATGTTCTTGCCAGGAAATTAAGATTGCAGGGAGAGGCCCTTCTGACTGTCTAGGGTTGCTAGGTCCATCCTCATCCCAAGGAGGGGACTTTGGGGGGGGCATTCTTGGAGGGGGTGGGGCGTCCCCAACGTAATGACGCTCAGAGATCAGGCGCACGGGGCCCTTTCCCACCGGCTGCTTGCACTTAAAGGGGCTCTCTTTAAGTGCACACAGCTGGAGGTCCCTGCCGGCTCGATCTCTGCTCGGAGATCGGGCCCGCAGCCTGCAGCCACCCCTCTCCCTCCTGTCTCTCAAGGGAGAAGGGAGAGGGGTGGCTGTGGGTGTTGGGGCTTGGGGGCAGAGCTTCCTCCACCAGCCAGCTGGCTGGCAGCGGGTTGAACCCCCCCAAAAGCGGGTCACCCCTGCCAAACCGGGGGGGGTCTGGCAACCCTATGACTATCCCACCAATTAAAGATGTTCATTTAGTGGATATACAAGAGTGGCAGCCTCACAATTATGGAACAGCCTCCCCAGGGAGGTGCACCTGTCCTCCTCATTGTCAACCTTCGGGAGGCAGCTGAAGACAAGTTTTATTTAGGGTTGCATTTGATTGATTTAGCTTTTATTATCAGCCGCCCTAACTGAAGTTTTGAAATTGTGACTTTTATGGGTTTTACCATTGTTGTTTTTTATTGTATTTTTATAATGTTTTATTTATATTGTAAGATACCTTGAGTTCCGCAAGGGAGAAAGGTGGATAATACATGTTTTGAAAAATTAAATAAAGATACATGACTGGCATCATTTCATCAAACGAAGCTTTCCCTCTCACTTAGGATCAACTAGGGCTGCCAAATGCCCCCGGGGGGCGGAATTCCCCCTGGTTTCGAGCCCCAATTCCCGCTCCCGCGGAATCGGGGCCCGGGGGAAACCCCACCCCCACGTCCGCGTCACCCGGAAGTGACGTCGGATGCTGGGGGCGGAGCCATGCCATTTGAGGGGAAATTTCGATTTGGCAACCCTAGGATCAACTGCTGGCCTGGAGAAAAATGTCCTCTCTCATTAATAGAGGCTTAATGAAATCTTCCCAGGGGATGTCATTTGCCTCCATGCCTTGAAAGCTTCAACTGCCCATTTCTACACATCATACCTCTGTTCTCCAGGCCTGTTGGCAACCCTACCTTCAGTATATCTTTCTTTGTGCAGTTCAATTTCTGCCCATCCTGCTGTTGTTAAAGGCACAATAATCATCCGGGGGGAGGGGGGGAATAAGAAGTAATCCTAGGGACTCCTCTGGGCCTCCCATGACTCATTGAAACTTTCCCCAAACATACTGTGCCACTGTTACTGTGAAGAAAAGTTCTCTGCACCTCACTCTGGGACTCATCAAGGATCTTCACACTTTGAAAGTCTAGCAACATTTTAATGGTTCCGTTGTGGCAAGAGCAGCATCCTTAACAAGACACAAAGCCCTCTTTAGTGGAATTCCCCAGCTGGGACACTCTAACAAGGCCCAGTGTGCCGCAGGGCAACAATTAGTAATGAATTATGGGATGTAACAATGTCTTTCCATGGGACTGTGGACCCCTCAGACTGCCAACTCCTCTACAGACAGAGATGTCCAAGGCCAAATCAAAGCTTGTGTTCTTTCAATATGGTGGACCTCAAAATTCCACCCCCTGCTTGGCCTATTCCTACAACTAACCTACCCAGTCCTGATTGTAAGAGCTGGCCCTAAACCTATTTATTTGTTTAAGGAATCGATGCTTCACCTTTCAACATACAGCCTTCAATGGGGTTTACAATTATGGTGGGCAGCTAGCCAGGAAAAAATGTTCATGTCCCTCGAACAGAAGTTTAATATACAGAAATAGCTTTTCATAGCATGGAGCTAAGTAGCATTACCTAATAGTTGCTGCAGATCAAATTAATATTAAAGGGACAGCTAGATGGACCTGTTTCAAATTTGGGAACTGTAGTTACAACTAGGATATCGCCCACAGGTCTGGAGGAAAATGCCCTGTCCCCTTAATAGAGGTAAAGTATGTGGAAACTGCACCTGAAACGTTTCATGGCATGGAAATAAGTAACATCATCTGGTAAATAATATCTCATTAAACCTATACTAAACAGACAGGACCTTTCCCCCTCAAGGCCAGTTGGCAACCCAAACACCCAATTTAAATGTTTATTAGCTCACATGCAGGTCAGGGGCAGATTGGCCATTAAGCCCTCTTTGGAAAGTTCCCATCAGCTGATGGTGTGGTGAAGGATGGATCCAGCCTTGCCTCACTTGGCATGGTGAAGGACAGGCCTGGTCAAGCTGCACAGAGCTGGTTCTTTCTCCTTCCCTTCCTCTTTGTGGGTAGGGCTGACTGGCAGCACCCCAATATGGTAGGGTGGTGAGGAAAAATGCTTTAAAAATCACCAACAGAGCAACTGTGTGACATTCATTTTGGGGTGAACCCAGGAGTGATCCCATTGTGTCAATGTACAACGCACTGGAAACTCTATGGTGAAACTTCTATGATGAATTCTAAAAGAAGAAGAGTTGGTTTTTATACCCCATTTTTCTATACCCTAAGGAGTCTCAAAGCATCTTGCAATCACCTTCCCTTCCCCTCGCCACAACAGGCAACTTGTGAGGTAGGTGAGGTTCAAAGAGTTTGGAGAGACTGGCCCAAGGTCACCCAGTAGGCTTCATGCGGAGGAGATGGGGATCAAATCCAGTTCACCACTCTAACCACTACACCACGCTGATTCTTCTGGCATGTTGCATTGCTACGATGCATCACTTCTGGGTTTGCCCTGGAAATGACATCATGCCATCACTCCAGTAGCAACCCCATGTCCCTGCCCCCCTAGAGTCCTGCAGCATGCCAGCCATTGGTTGGCAATCATAAGGAGTAGGGCCGGGGTAGTTGGGGGGGGGGCAGATAATGGGATGAACAAGAGGGAAGGCAATCAATTTATCCAAGAGCTTCCTCAGAGACATATTGTTGGCTGCTGTTTGAGACAGTGTGCAGCACTAGATGATGCAGTTCCACAGGGCCTGCAAGACGGAGCTCTTCCACCAGGCGTTTATATAGGGGCCGCCACTTCTACTACTACCACCACTGAAACAATGGGGTTGGGAGTGGTCCCCGGAAGAACTGCCATAATTTTGCATGGCACTGATGCTGCTGGACTGGCTTGGACCATCGACAGGACAATTTCACCCTAATGAAATGATCGATACCATCTTCAGAGACCATCTTGTTTGTATGGAGCACTTTATTTGTTTTGTCGTGATTTAATAGTTTTTACTGTTTTATACTGTTTTTATGTATGGGCTTGTGCCCCTGTGTAAGCCACCCTGAGCCTGTTTCCGGGGAAGGAGGGGTAAAAATGCAATAAATAAATAAATATATAAATAAATGATCTAACCAGGGTTTACAACAGGATCTGCCCCCTGGATTCTGTTTCTCACCACCACTCTGGCAGCTGGTGGGAGGGGGGGAAATCACTGCCAGGAGACAGTGTGACATCACTTCCAGAAACAAAAAACAAGTGACATCAGTCCACTGGAGGAATCACCAGAAACTCTGTAGTTCTACTATAGAAAGCTAAATCAAGATGGGTAGCTGTTTTAGTCTGAAGCAGTAGAAATGAGTACAGTAGCACCTTAAAGACTAATATATCAAATTCAGTGAGCTTTTCCTTGATCAGTTTCTGTTTCTGATACAAGGTGCTGACCAAATGTTTCAGTAGCTTCTTGGAGAATGTATGGCACAAACTCTCACCATAGTTTGTGGAGTAAGTAGATTGTAGAGGGGTTTTTATTTTCAGTCCCTTCAGTATAATGTTAAGTCTTCTGCATTTGGTGAGAAAGATGATATTTGTTTGTACCTGTGCAAGTTTCTTCACAAGGTAGATGGATTTCCATTCTGTACAGATAGATCAAGATGGGTAGCCGTGTTAGACTGTCCGTAGCAGTAAAAAAAAGAGTAGGAGTTCAGGAGCACTTTAAAGACTCAGAGCCCTTTAAAACAAACAGCTGAGTGGTGGGGAGCAGAAAGCAAGGGCTTAAATGGCTCAGAGCCCTTTAAACCCCTAATTTCTGCTCCCCACTGCTCAGCTGTTTTTTGTGAAGAGCACAAAGCATGGGTTTAAAGGGCTCTGAGCCATTTAAACCCCTGTGTTCTGCTCTTCACAAACTGTATTGAAATTAGTGGAAGTTCATGGCAGCTGTTCAGTTCATGAACATTGCTTCGTGAACCACAAACCAGCCAAAATTCATGATGATTTTTCTCCTTTCCGCCAGTTTCCTCCATCAGCTGCCATCATGCCACCAGAGGGCTTTTTGAGGATTTTTAAAGTCAGTAACTGCTATTGTGTCTTATTACAATAGTCTATTAGATCCTCTAAATTCCTAGCTTTCGTTTTTTTAAAAAATTAAGCCTTTATCCCTTTTCATTGTGGATACATAAAGAGAAATTTGCCAGCTGTCTTTCAGCTTATCTCAGTAATAAAAAGGTCTAGTTACTTAAAAAAAAAAGATTCAAGGGAGTTTATAGATGATAATAGATCATTATAACATTATTGTGCTGGCTCAAATCTCATAATACCTCAAGGAACAGCATGCTGCAATTGCTGTGTTTGCCTCACCAAGGCACCAGGCATATGCTTGAGTAACGGAGTATTGGCCAAACATTAGCATTCAGATTTTACTATAGATCTAAAACCTCTCACCATGTTAGAACTCCAGCCTAGTAATTAGGCTCAAACACCTGCCAGTTCAGTTGACTTCCCATTCCCAGGTGGTGATCAGCAGCCTATAAACTGATGGGCTGTTCGGTTACTTGCACCCTGTTCATGCGTATTCACAGAAACAAGCTACTTGCAACCATCAGAAGCCCCCTCCCAGCTCATGAGGAACCAGATGGGAGATAGCTTCCAGTCTTCTGTTTAGTGAATTTTATTCTGTACCTATCAACATTTGGGGAAAGGCAATTAGGAGCTGACTCAGCTGAGCAAAAGAAAGTTGGATTCATCTGCTTTCCCATGAGCTTTTTCTCCTTTCTCTTTTGCAGCTTCACTGTGTAGCTGTTCTGTTCTGCTGAAGGGGAAGTGGATCAAAACTTGACTTTCAGCTGCTTCCCCATCAACTGTGGTCAGTTTCTGATCAACAGGCAGCTGCAAATGTGTTCAGCAGCTGCTCAAGTTGCTTGATACAATCCAAACATATCCCTGATTGACACTCAGAATCAGACTGAGCTAAACAAGGTATTAGATTTACTGGTATGGTATAGCCAGAAATCTCTATTAGGCAGCTGAGTTCATGAGGCTTACATGGAGCAGCAGCTTCTCGATACTGTGTATGCTAGCAAAGTTACAAAGTTACACAGAGCCATTTGTCAGTTTCAAACTAATAGGAGTTCTTTATTTAGGGAACTACATTCTAGATAGTATAGGTGAGGGGTAGGATCTAACTAGCTATGATGGATGCAGATGGAGAATGCATGTACTGTATCCATGGTGCCAAAGATGGAGAGTGTGCTTCTTCTTTGTGTCTGTGCACGTGCGCATGAAAGAAAGATGTGTTAAACTGGAAGGAAGGAATTCTTGTCCCTAAGAATAGCATTCTACTTTAGAGGGATAGTATCAGATAGCAGGAAGGAAAGGATGCTCTGTGTGTTCTGACCTCTCTATCTGTCTCTAAATCTATGGTGCCATCTCTGAAGTCTGAGGTAGGAAACAGCGTACACTTTTCCACTTCCAACACCCCCTGTCAATGCCTCGTGACTCAGTTCATAAGATTCATCTTCTCTTAGATCTTCAAAGTGAAATCTAGAGAGCGGCTTAGTGAGAGCATTTACAATCATTTCATTTGTTGGACAGTAGGTCACTATGATGATTTCCTTTTGCAGCTCTCTCACTAGGTGATACTTTATGTCAGCTGATATGAATTCTGATTCTGTGGTGGATGCTTTTACCATATCTTGCTTCTTACTTGACCAGCTTATGGCTCCTTCTCCAAAGAAGAGTATATGACCATTGGTGGATTTCCTGTCTTCCAGGTCTCCTCCCCAGTCAGTGTCTACATATGCCACTAGCTTAGGGCTGTCATTGGCTGATAGTTTCAGATTAAGGTCTGCAGTACACTTTAGGTATCTTACAAATCTCTTAAATGCATTCCACTCTTTGATTGTTGGTTTCTCAGTCTTTCTACACAGTAATCCTACTGCAGTAGTTATATCTCTGGTCTGGTCAGTGTGCTGATATAAAGAAGTTTACCTAGGATTTCACAGTACTTGTTGTTGGTAGGTAGTTCTTGGGTGTCATCTCGTTGCTTGATGTAGCTTACTTCTGTAGGTCATATAGGAAAGGAGTAGATTAATGAGGTATTTGATTTTAGAAGACCACAAGGTGCAGGGACAGTAGAAATGGAACATTCTTCAAAGGGAGTAGAAAGAATAATAACATGATGTGATACAGGCATCCGTAGGGGAAGATGGATATCCTTACGAGCAAGCAAGTGAGGATGGTAAATTAATGCAAAGGGAGATAAGGTGCTCAACTTGTATTCTCTTACTTGCAGCAACACTTAAGAGTGTTCACACTGTTGTATGTTTAACAACTGGGGCAAAAGTCTCATCATAGTCCTCACCATATTTCTTTTGCTACTAGTCTGGCTTTGTAGTGCTGAATCTCACCTTCCATGTTGTGTTTTCAGTTTGAATACCCACGCATCCTATAGCTTTTCTCCCTTGAGGTAGCGCTGTAAGTGTCCATGTGTTGTTCTCCCATAGCTCTGCAAGCTCCTCATGTCCAGCATGCTTCCACTTCTGAACCTCTTCTGGTGTCAGCTGGGATACTTCTTCCCATTTATTTATTTATTATTTCAATTTATATCCCGCCTTGCTGGACAAACTGGCTCAAGGCGGCGTACAGACGTTAAAATGCAGTAAAAGGATAAATACAATAAAATTCACATGAACATCATAAAATGCTAATAAGAATACAGGTGATAGCGGCATTCAGTATACAATCCAATAGTGGAAGGCAGTATCCAACAGTGTATCATAAGGGCTGTGGGATGTTCTGGTGACACATTCATCAGTGGCGCCTCCTAATTGAAAGCCTGGTGG
>NW_015174897.1:353766-354593 GCF_001447785.1 Gekko japonicus | reverse complement strand
AACCAGGTTAAGGCTGTTACAGCAGGTACATGTCTATAAATCTTACCTATAAGTGCATTAATTAACGATTCCATCAGATCATTAGTCATTAAGCAGTCGACAACCCCAACTGTTAGAATGATTTGAGGTTTAAGACTTTAACAGGAGTTAAAGGGGCGGGGGAAGCCTTGAATATAACCAGCGTATTTAATCAATTTTTTATGTTAGCAATTACATACATCCTTGAAAGATTCCTTTGTCCTTGAAAGACTACGAGACCAACCCAGACTCGAATTGTGACATGAATATTATGCAACTTGGGTATAAATGTGGCACCATACGCACTGCGGGCTCTGTCTACTGAAGTTTGTTCTACTAACACAGTTGTCTGTGTTGAACAAATGTTTTCAAGATCCGAGAAGGTCAAAGAGAAAGCATTGGAAGAATGCATCATTTTCAAAGCAGCATTTTGATTTTACGGCCTCGGTCTTTCCCAGCTGAAAGGTTATCGAGGTGATCCTAAGCAGGTCTACTCAAGAATCCTACTCAAATGAGGCTTACTCCCAGATTAGTAGAAAAGAGCATGAGTCTAGGAGCACCTTAAAGACGAACAAAATTTGTGGCAGGGTATAAGCTTTCGTGAGTCTCTGCTCACTTCGTCAGGGTATAAGCATTCGTGAGTCACTGCTCACTTCGTCAGGGTATAAACTTTCATGAGTCTCTGCTCACTTTGTCAAGGAATAAGCTTTCGTGAGTCTCTGCTCACTTCGTCAGGGTATAAGCTTTTGTGAGTCACTGCTCACTTCTTCAGATAGATCTATATCTGAAGAAGTGAGCGGTGACTCACG
>NW_015174897.1:350650-353532 GCF_001447785.1 Gekko japonicus | reverse complement strand
TCCAAAACAGTCCAGTGGCACCTTTAAGACCAAGTTTTATTCAGGTACAAGCTCTTCCTCCTCTGCTAGGACAGATCTGCACGTTCCCACCCCCCGATAGCTAGCAATCCAAAACAGTCCAGTGGAGCCTGAGCAGTGGGTGTTGCCTTCTGACACACTTCCGGTGATGTCAGGGGGTGTGGCATATGCAAATAAGTTATGCTAATGAGTTATGCTAATGAGCTCCTGTACCTCTTTTTCTACAAAATGACCCCTGGTTCTTACCCTAAAATGAGTCATAGCTTTTAAAGAAATATTGAAAAAAGAAAATGGTTGCCGTATGAATGTGTGTATAAAGGGCCATCAAGTTGCAGCCGAACTGTGGTGACCCCAGCTGAGATCAGATCACAGGCTTTGGCACGGTCTGGCTGCACCTCTAATTTCTCGGGAGCTATTTGTTCCGGAGAGGTGAGACCAGACGTGTCACCCTATGCCTGCCTCACCCCGCAGTTGACCATCCGGACCACCGCGGCACGGTCACCACGGAGAGGGCGGGCAGGCAGCTTCTTCTTTCTTTCTTTTTTTAAACCTCTAATGTACACATTCACATAACTGCTTATTCACTAGGAGCGGATATGGAGTTATGCACACATCGCTAACTGCAAACAAAATGGCAGCCAGGGACCAGAAGTGTCAGACCTCACCAAGCGGCTTGAGCCTGCAAGGGAGAGATCAGGTGCCAGGAAATCTGCAGTGAGACATATTCAGCCGTAAAGTCAGGGGTGAGGATGGGGGCGACTGAGGGATGGGAGGCAGATGTTGCCGTCTGATCGTGCACTTCAATTCCAGTAGGGAGCCGCCACCACATCGGAGCAGCCTGCCTGTCTGATCGCAGCCCCCATAGGGTTTTCAAGGCAAGAGACCTTCAGAAGTGGTTTGCCAATGCCTGCCTCTGCATAGCAACCCTGGACTTCCATAGCAGTTTCCAGTCCAAGTCCTAACCAGGGCTGACCCTGCTGAGCTTCTGAGATTTGACAAGATTGGGCTAGCCTTAACAGGGTTGCCAACTCCAGTTTGGGAAATACCTGGAAATTTGGGGACGGAGTCTCATGAAGGCAAGGTTTGGGAAGGGAAATTACCTCAACAGCATACAAGGCCATAGAGTCCACCCTCCAAAGCAGCCATTTTCTGCAGGGGAACTGAATTCTGCCATCTGGAGATGAGTTGGAATTTTGGAGATCGGTTGGATTTTCAGCTCCCACCTAGAAGTTGGCAACCCTGGGGAAACCAGGTTAAGGCTGTTACAGCAGGTACATGTCTATAAATCTTACCTATAAGTGCATTAATTAACGATTCCATCAGATCATTAGTCATTAAGCAGTCGACAACCCCAACTGTTAGAATGATTTGAGGTTTAAGACTTTAACAGGAGTTAAAGGGGCGGGGGAAGCCTTGAATATAACCAGCGCATTTAATCAATTTTTTATGTTAGCAATTACATACATCCTTGAAAGATTCCTTTGTCCTTGAAAGACTACGAGACCAACCCAGACTCGAATTGTGACATGAATATTATGCAACTTGGGTATAAATGTGGCACCATACGCACTGCGGGCTCTGTCTACTGAAGTTTGTTCTACTAACACAGTTGTCTGTGTTGAACAAATGTTTTCAAGATCCGAGAAGGTCAAAGAGAAAGCATTGGAAGAATGCATCATTTTCAAAGCAGCATTTTGATTTTACGGCCTCGGTCTTTCCCAGCTGAAAGGTTATCGAGGTGATCCTAAGCAGGTCTACTCAAGAATCCTACTCAAATGAGGCTTACTCCCAGATTAGTAGAAAAGAGCATGAGTCTAGGAGCACCTTAAAGACGAACAAAATTTGTGGCAGGGTATAAGCTTTCGTGAGTCTCTGCTCACTTCGTCAGGGTATAAGCATTTGTGAGTCTCTGCTCACTTTGTCAGGGTATAAGCATTCGTGAGTCACTGCTCACTTCGTCAGGGTATAAGCTTTCATGAGTCTCTGCTCACTTCGTCAGGGTATAAGCTTTCGTGAGTCACTGCTCACTTCGTCAGGGTATAAGCTTTCGTGAGTCTCTGCTCACTTCGTCAGGGTATAAGCATTCGTGAGTCACTGCTCACTTCGTCAGGGTATAAACTTTCATGAGTCTCTGCTCACTTTGTCAAGGAATAAGCTTTCGTGAGTCTCTGCTCACTTCGTCAGGGTATAAGCTTTTGTGAGTCACTGCTCACTTCTTCAGATAGATCTATATCTGAAGAAGTGAGCGGTGACTCACGAAAGCTCCTCCCCTGCCACAAATTTTGTTAGTCTTTAAGCTCCTACTGGACTCTTGCTCTTTTCTAGTGCTAGAGACAGACTAACACGGCTGCCCATCTTGATCTATCTCCCAGATCAGGGCTCTTAGAATCACATTGTACGTCCACTAAAAATGCTGTAAAAGATTTACATTTTTGTTGTTGTTCAGCTTTTCCACATTCTCATTTTACTCACTTTTTGTTCCTGCAGCGTTGGGGTTCCCACCCCCCTTTTCTGCACGTGTTTTGCTCCCTCTAATGGTCGATTCGCTATTACATCACATCGTGTCCGGCATATCTCTCCGCAGATTTAAACTGCAGGCTTTTATGAGGGACATAGAGCAGTGTGATATTGAATTCACCACTAGGGGAAACAAAACACACGTGGAACAGAAGACCTCCCCCAAAAGCAACAAGAAAACACAAGCAAAGTTAGGAGAGCGGACTCTAATCTGGGAGAACCGAGTTTGATTCCCCACTCCTCCGCATGCAGCTGCTGGTGTGACCTTGGGTCAGTCACAAACATTGCTCCCTCTAAGCTGTGGAGTCTTCTGAGCAAAAATTCTACTTTGTGAGCTACTGGCATTA
>NW_015174897.1:342757-349895 GCF_001447785.1 Gekko japonicus | reverse complement strand
TCCTCCTCCTCTTCTTCCTCCTCTTCTTCTTCTTCCCTAGGAAGATGGCATAATTCTCTGCCAAGATCCCTCCCCCGGTTCCACCCCACCAAATTGCCAGGTATTTCCCAACTCAGGACTGGTAACCCTACACACAGTAGCCAACCAGTTCCTCTGGAGGTCCAACAACAGGGCATAGACGTCAAGGCCTTCATAAGAAGAGCCCTGCTGGATCAGACCAGGGGTCCATCTAGTCCAGCATCCCGTCTCACACAGTGGCCAACCAGTTCCTCTGGAGGGCCAACAACAGGGCATGGAGGCCAAGGCCTTCCTAAGAACATAAGAAGAGCTCTGCCGGATCCGACAAGTGGTCCCTCCAGTCAAGCCTCCCGTCTCACACAGCGGCCAGCCAGTTCCTCTGGAGGGCCAACAACAGGGTAGAGAGGCCGAGGCCTTCATAAGAACATCAGAAGAGCCCTGCTGGATCAGACCAGGGGTCCATCTAGTCCAGCCTCCTGTCTCACACAGTGGCCAACCAGTTCCTCTGGAGGTCCAACAACAGGGCAGAGAGGACGAGGCCTTCCCCTCATGTTGCCCCCTTGCACTGTATTCAGAAGGTTACTGCCTCTGAATGTGGAAGTTCCCTTTAGTAGCCACTGATAGAACTCTCTTCCATGTATCTGTCTAATCCTTCCCACCCCAGTGCTTGCAAATGTTTCTTCACAACTATAATGGACAGAATTTTTTCCCCAATAAAAGCTGTGTTTTCCAGTTTCCCAAATTCTGTGCCAGCCTTCTGAACGGGCAGGAAAACTCCAGTGGATTCACTTTTACACGGGCATATTATCAACATGCTCTTAGAATAATCCATTCCACAGTTCTGAGCTGACTTTCACAGTTTTATTTCCATTTCGAGTGGTAATCATTTTTTAAAAAAATCTGTAACACTTTCATTTTCAAGCTTTGCATGTGAAAAAGTGTGCATGCACACAAAAGCTCATACCTCGAATGAAACTTCGTTAGTCTTAAAGGTGCCAATGGACTCTAAATTTCCCAAGCTTTGAAAGTGTAAAAAGAACACTGAGTTTCATAAACATTCCTCAGGCCCAGACTTCTCATACGTTCTTTGAAAAAACAAGGTTCACTGCAGAGCCGAAACACGTTTCCTGTTTTCTAAGAAAACAGGAGCGTGCTACATACTCTTAAATCCTTCTGTGGAAAAAAATTTCTTCAAGGCAGTTCTGAATCAGGGAACGCTTGGAGGGAGGGGATTTAAAATTCTTGTCCAATGAAGGACAGGATTTGCCTTTTTAAAAATGTGCAGTTAATACTGTCAGGGCACAGGAACCAAATTCCTTGATTCATAACCCAGATGCTATTTGAATAGGGTTGCCAAACCTGTTTCTCCTTGCGGTGGGGGGCTCCCGGATGGCGTCCTGAGCATGCGCGCCGCATGCACATCGGCCAGATGTGACGTGATGATGCTGGGCACGCTGGGGGCGGGGCCACAGCCATTTGAGGGGAAAACTCTATGTTTTCCCCTCAAATGGCTGTGGCCCCGCCCCCAGCGTGCCCGGCGTCATCACGTCACATCCGGCTGACGTGCACGCCGGGGAGGGGATTCCCCTAGGGCCCAATTCCGCGGCGGAAATCGGGCCTCAAAAGCGGGGGGAAATCCGCCCCCCGGAGGGATTTGACAGCCCTATATTTGAATTGCATTTCAGTCAAAGGCTTAGTCAAGTGTACGCCAGAGTTGCCAACCTCCTTGTGCTGGCTACAGAGCTCCTGCTATAACAATTGATCTCCAGACGACCAAAATTAGTTCCCCTGGAGAAAATGGCCGCTTTAGTAGTACGTACTCTCTTAGGCTGTGGTCACACGGGAAGGTAATTCCACTTTGTTTCCGCTTTAATTTAATCAGGAACATTTTTCTTCAGGTTGGGCTGATTAGATGGAGCCAGCCCCTCTCTTCCACCACCCGCTCGCCTGCCAGCTCCTAAGGAAAATGTTAAGTCGCTCGCTTAACAAATAAGTCGGAGAGTGATTCAGCAAAGAACACAGCTTTATTCTTCAACTCGAACACAACTCCAACACACGGATCAACATCTGATAGCCAGAACAGCCTTTGCATTGCAGCTGTCCTGCTTTTAAACATTCCCGGCTAATGTAGCCACACCCACTGTACAAATACCAACCAATAAGGTTGTTCACATAAGGACCAATCATGGATGTTCCCGCTCAGGGAGCTTGCTAGAAGGTGATTGGTTAGGTGCTTCCTGGGCTAGTAACACGATTGGATGTATTTGGATCCTAGCCCAGGACGAAGCGTTACATTACACTTCAATTAGATGTTTCACAACATGTCATGCATTCAAGGCAGCTTTGAATACACTACAGAAAATCAGCCGTCTTTCAGCTCCAGCAAGCCACCTGACCAACCAGCCCTGGAGGGGCGGGAAAAGGAAGACCGGCCGAAAGGGCTGCTGCACTCCACTTGGCTCGTTGGGGCTGTGGCGGAGCCTCCACCACCGACGAGCCAAACTGAGTGCGGCAGCAGCAGCCCTCTCCGCCGGACTTCCTTTTCCTGCCCCTCCGGGGCTGGTCGGGCAGGTGGCTTGCTGGATTTATTAAGCGCATGTTTGCCCAAGCGCTCAAACCGGAAGCTTAAAAAAAAATCGCACAAAGAGCGGTCAGACGGCCCTAATTGCAATCATTGCAAAAGATGGCTGTCCAGATGGGCGAAATCGCGCATTCAAAGCGCAAGTGCCAGGAAAATACTTGATTTTTCAGGGGGCAGGAAAACCCGGGAGCATTGCAGGAGTGAGCCCGCTTCGGCGTGGGGGGCGGATTCGCCTGTCCGATCAGCAAACTTAAATGCGGGAGGGAACAGTGGCGAACCCCGATCAAAAGGGCCGTGTAACCGCACCCTTACAGTAAGTGCTGAACATTTGTTGTTGTTGTTCAGTCGCACAGTCGAGTCCGACTCTTCGCAACCCCATGGACCAGCTCCCACCAGGCCTTCCGGTCTTCTGCTGTCCTCTGAAGCTGGCTCAATTTCATGTTCATTGCATCTATGACACTGTCTAACCATCTCATCCTTTGCCGTCCCCGTCTTCTTTGACCTTCAGTCTTTCCCAGCATCAGGGTTTTCTCCAGTGAGGGCTCCCTTCTCATTTGGTGGCCAAAGTATTTGAGCTTCAGTTTCATTATCTGGCCTTCCAGGGAACAGTCAGGGTTGATTTCTTTTAGGATTGACTGATTTGATCTTCTTGCAGTCCAAGGGACTCTCAAGAGTCTTCTCCACCACCATAGTTCAAAAGAATCTATTTCTGAACATTACAATACCTTTTAAACCAGAGATATTCCTGTAAAACTGTTCACCAGATGGCTTAGATAAGAACCGTAGACACTTTATTTTACATGTTATAACGGCGGCCAGAATTTTATTTGCAACGGCACGGAGGACATTGAAAATCCCAACGCTTTATGAGTTAATAACGAAGAGTATGGATTGTGCCGAAATGCACAGATTGACAACTATATTAAAAGGAGAAATGGAAGAAGAATCTATGGGACCATGGAGGGCGTTTTATGACTGGTTAAGACACAAGCACTGAGAAACTAAGATTAAATGAAGAACAATGAGAATGGTGATTATAATAGCTGTGAAGCTTTCATGAGGAGATTTGCATGCAGAATGTTAAATTGGACTTTTTCTGTACACCTCCGTCTTGTTTCTTTCCCCTTCTTTTCCCTCTCCCTCTTTCTATGTATAAACTAATAAAATTGTTATGTTCTGAGTTATTGTTTGAATATGGTATCGTAATCCTTGCATTACTATTGGTTAAGAATAAAGATTGTCCATTGGTCCTAAAGCCGACTGAAAGCAACCAATCACATGGCTCCACGTAGGGCCAATCAAGCCAATGGCACAGAGTTACAATGTTGTTGTTACACTATGCAATGGTATAAATACAGAGAAACTACAAGCATTGTTGTTCAAGTCCTGAAGCAATGTTGAATAAAGGCCTTGGTTAATGGTTCATCGTCTCCTGCCTCAATACCTGAAAAAAATTATTTACAAAAAAAAGAGAGAGAATGGCGGCTTTGGAGGGTGGACTCTATGGCATTATACGCTGCTGAGGCACCTCCCCTTCCCAAACCCCGCCCTCCCAAGGCTCCACCCCTCAAATCTTCCAGGTATTTCCCAACTCAGCTCTGCAGCTCTCCTTTTCGTAACTTTGTTTTCATAACCTGTCTTATTCTTTTGCCCTTCTGAATTTGAGTGAAAATATGTTATTCTCTAACATCGGAACACATGCTGGGTTTCCTTTGACTTCCTGCCGGTCGGAGACGCTAATGAAAATTAAACTTCTTCAAAGCTTCAAAGGAATAAGGATCTTAAACCAAAACGCACAGGGGAACGCTTATTGGGATGACACCTGGAGGTCAAGATGGCTAATCCAAAGGAAAAGGAACCCGACGTTTTTGTGCGTCTTGTGTTTCGTTCCTCACTTCATCATCTGTGCAGGGCTTCAGCGTTTGTGACCCGATTCAGCACCTCAGAAAGGTCTGCTTTCACTCAATAAATAATAAATGGAAATGTCTCGTTCTTAACAGCCATGAAAATAGGTATCCAAATTGCATGGGCTGAGGAAATATTAGGAAGTGGAAAATATATTACTATTTACTTACTTACTTCCTTTCGTACCCTGCCTTCTCACCAAGGGGTACCCCAAAGCAGTTTACATGCTTCACCTCTCCTCCATTTGCTCCTCACATGAACCCTCTGAGGTAGGTTCGCCTTGAGAGCATGTGACTGGCCCAAGGTCACCCAGCAAGAGTATGTCTGACTCTTCCCTTCCCAACTGAATCTGTTACTGGTTGCATGTATGAAAGAGATGCTCATACCCACAAGTTCCCTAAGGCATGCACTGGGTCACCTGTGGGTGCCACAGTATGCATTGATGTCACTTCCTGGCACCCAGTTGCTTCTTAGACAAAAGATCACTTCCCCAAAGTGATGAGACAGTCACTGGTTTTCTTCCACTTTTAGGGTCGCCAGGTCCTACCTGACTGCTTGTGGGTGGGGGGCTCCCAATCCCTCCTGTAGTTCTTGCGCGCCATGATGATGTCACCCGGAAGTGACATCATCGCGTTTCTGACATTGGGGGCAATGCTCTAGGTTTTGGGCGAAACTCTACAGTTTTGAAGCCCAAAAAATCATAGAGTTTTGCCCAAAACCTGGAGTGTCACCCCTGACATCAGAAACGCGATGACAATCACTTCAGGTGTCGTCATCATGCTGGTGCTGGCAGTGCCGGGAGGGGGCTTCTTAGGGGTGGGACTTCCCCAGTTGGCCAGCTGGGCCACAGCAGACTGGGGGCCCTGAAATCAGGGGATCCCCTAGCCCCACGGGGGGAATGGCGACCCTATCCACCTCACTAGAGCAGGAGGTTCTTCAGAAGACCCCAGAGCGTACACCCTGATGTCTTCATGGAGCACCCATTCAGAAGAAGAGATTGGATTTCTACCCCGCCCTTCACCCGGAGTCTCAGAGCGGCTGCCAAACTCCTTTCCCTTCCCCTCCCCACAACAGACACCTGGTGAAGTAGGTGGGGCTGAGAGAGCTCTGACAGAAACTGCTCTTTCAAGAACAGCTCTGACAGAACTGTGGCTTGCCCATGGTTATCCAGCAGCTACAAGTGGAGGAGTGGGGAATCAAACCCAGTTGTCCCAGATTAGAGTCCGCGCACTTAACCACTAAACTGAACTGGCCCTTAGAAATAGTTGTCTCCATTGTAGAAGAACGATTGGCTTGCCACCTCTTGGCATTTTGTGATTGGTCTCGGCCCTCATGGAAGCCATTTTGTGATCGTCTCAGGGTGGCCATTTTGTGGCAACACCCACTTCTAAGACTGCCAGCTCTGGTTTGGGAAATACTTGGAGATTTGGTGGGTGGAGTCTGGAGAAGGTTTGGGGAGGGGAGGAACCTCAGCATGGTATAATGCCATAGAGCCCACCCTCCAAAGCAGCCATTTTCTTTAGGGGAACTGATCTTGATTTTTTGGGAAATCAATTATAATAGACAGAGATCTCCACATACCACCTGGAGGCTGGCAACTCTACCTGCTTAATTTCCTCAAAATTCTAAACGTTCCCACAAGATCACAAAGATTGGGGTCTGGGGACCTCCCTGCTAGGTGGTCTGCCCCAGCAGGAGAGCTGTAGGTGTGCCTGAAGTAAAAAAAGAACAACAACCCTCAAATGCTCCACACTATTTTTCCTATTCATTTTAAGAATTCTCCAAATCTTTTGATATTCCAGGTCATAATATTGTACTTGGCTGACGATAGAAGACATGTGGCGGAGATTCGGTAGAGACATCTTTGCTCTGTTTTAGAAGAAAACAGTCAACAAACGATGTTTGTTTGTGATGGCATTTCCACCCTCGACTTTTTAGCCCCTCTGGAGGATGGCCACATGGGGAATTTTTAACTGGGTTATGAAGAGATCGTGTTTTGAAAAGTTAAGCACTTAAATAAAGTGAGTGTTCCCTCGCTGTGTGTTAAGCACCACAAAGACTTGGGGCCCTTTGAAGAAGAAGAGATTGGATTTATACCCCGCCCTTCACTACCCAAAGGAGTCTCAGAGCGGCTTACAAACTCCTTTCCCCTCCCCTCCGCACAACATACACCCCGTGAGGTAGGTGGGGCTGAGAGAGCTCTTAACAGAAAGTGCTCTTTTTCAAGAACAGCTCTTATCAGAACTACGGCTTGCCCAAGGTCATCCAGCCAGGTGCAAGTGGAGGAGTGGGGAATCAAATCCGGTTCTCCCAGATTAGAGTCCACCCACTTAACCACTGCACCAAACTGGAAAGGAGAGGAAAGGTGCTCCTGGACTCTTTTTCAAGAACAGCTCTTGTCAGAACTACGGCTTGCCCAAGGTCATCCAGCCAGGTGCAAGTGGAGGAGTGGGGAATCAAATCCGGTTCTCCCAGATTAGAGTCCACCCACTTAACCACTGCACCAAACTGGAAAGGAGAGGAAAGGTGCTCCTGGACTCTTGATCTTTTCTACTGTGGTCCAAATCCCTTTTAGTAGACGAAGCCTCATTTTTCCATTTAATTTGTCCCCCCCCCCCGGCCAATTGCAGTCCC
>NW_015174897.1:332359-342726 GCF_001447785.1 Gekko japonicus | reverse complement strand
GTTATGCTAATGAGTTATGCTAATGAGTTATGCTAATGAGTTATGCTAATGAGCTCCTGCACCTCTTTTTCTATGAAATGACCCCTGTGTGTGTGTGTATTATAATTTTCTTATTTTAAAAGAAAGGAACATACATGAGAGCAGGGCTCCTTTTGTAGAAAAAGCCCAGCAGGAACTCATTAGCATAATAGGACACACCCAACAGAAAAACTCATTAGCATAATAGGCCACACCCTGACAGCACAGCTCATTAGCACATTAGGCCACACCCCCATGTTACCAGAAGTGTGGTCATCCAGCCACACCCACCTTTTGCTTCTTATGCTGTTCACCTTGTTTGTTGTCAAAACCCAGGGCCTTTTTTGTAGCAGGAACTCCTTTGCATGTTAGGCCACACCCCCTAATGTAGCCAATCCTGATGAGTTTCTGCTGTTGGGTGTGGCCTATTATGCTAATGAGTTCCTGCTGGGCGTGGCCAACTCAGGAGCCAGCCGGAACTCCATTCCTGTGCGTTCCTGCCCAAAAATAGCCCTGCATGAGAGTAATCACATCGTCATTGTGTCTATTAAAATACCTCATACATACATATCTAATTATCTATCTTTCTGCCATATAGCCAATTATAATCTTTGTAACTCTATATTTTAACAATACATGTTTTCTTCTATTTAAGCGTCTATCTAAGCATTCTACTATAGTTTTCTATAAAATACCTTTAAGTATAAATTGGAGTTTCATAAGGACATAAACTCATATACAGGTCCTCTTACCGTTCTTATTGTTTTACCATCTGTTATAAGCATTACCTAAAAATTTTAAATTAATCTTCCATTAAATGCATTCAAAGCATCCATTTTCTCCAGGGGAACCAATCCCTGTCACCTGGAGATGAGGTGTAATTCCGGGGGATCCCCAGGCCCCACCTGGAGGCTGGCATCCCTAACCTTGGAATATGCTAATACTGCTTCTACACAACTGTGTATCAGACTGCAGCCCTGTAATGTATTCATAAGCTGCCATTGAATGCATTATGTGTTGTGAAACATCTGATTGTAAAGCTATGTTAAGCTTCGTCCTGGGCTAGGATCCAAATCCATCCAATCGTATTGCTAGCCCAGGAAGCACCTAGCCAATCACTTTACAGCAAGCTCCCTGAGCGGGAACGTCCGTGATTGGTCCTAATCTGAACAACCGTATTGGTTGGTATTTGTACAGTGGGTGTGGCTACATTAGCCGGGAGAGTTTAAAAGCAGGACTACTGCAATGTAAAAGCTGAACCGTTCTGTTCTGGCTATCAATGTTGATCCATGTTGGAGTTGTGTTCGAGTTGAAGAATAAAGTTGTGTTCTTGCTGAATCACTCTCCGACTTCTTTGTTAAGCAAGCGACTTAACAAGCCCTGAGGTAACCATCTCTGGCTGTGACTGTGTGGGTCTCCAGTCACCCATCACACTGTGTCAGTGGCTTCTATCGGGGCAATAGATCCCCCACTGCTTCAGAAGGCTTAGCAAGCCAATAACAGCTGATTGGCTTCCAGCAGAAAAGCCATACGGATCGGCAGCTGCATTCGGTGTGCCCTGTCATATAAACAGAAGAACCGTCTGTCTTTCTTCATCCAATTATTAGATTACCAGCTTCTCGGGGGTGTCCCCCTCTGTATAATCAAATTAGCGCTCATCTCTCGCTGTCTGTTGCAGTCTCCGAATATGAAAATACCATCGATGTGGAAGGCAAACAGGTAGCTATCGTCGTTCTCTTTTGGCTCGACAGGACAGAGACAGTCACAAATAGACTTTTCGCCCACAACACAGTCGTTTTAAAGAAAAAGGTGTGTGGCCAAGTTTTCGGTTCTCCTTTCTAAGTGGTTGACAGGATAATGAGTACATTCTGCAATCTGGAGTTGATATAATATTTTTCCAGGTAATAAACGTTCTTTCCAAGATAAAGTTTGCTCACCAGGATGGCAATAGAAGTATTTGTGTGTTTCTGGGGTGGGGAGCTTTGGGTAATGTTCGCTCCTGAGTTCCTGTGTTTTATTACCCCAGAAGATCTCACCCAAATTTTTCCTTAGCTTTATATCCAGGTGCATTTTTTTTCATGCTGGTGTCTGAGGTCCAGATTCAAAATGGATCTCTCTTCCCACTAATTAACATGGACATTTCTGTACGATTCTCGTCGAAACAGACTTTGGGAGCACCGTTAGAGAGTCACCCTAGCATTCATTTCAACGAGATTTGTGCAAAAGTATTTTGGGTGGGTGGGTGGGTCTGTGACCCACCTGTAAGGTTGCCAACATCCATGTGGGACATGGAGATCCCCTGGATTTACCCTGGATCTCCAGATGACAGGGACCAAATGACAGGGATCAGGCCTCGTGGATAAAACGATAAAACCATAGCCTTTTCAGCAATTCCTAGAGAGGACTGATGCCAATTCTGTGGCCTAGCAACCCTAGAGGCTTCACTTCCTCTGCACGTATCCTGGCTATCGTAATGGTGGCTATTTTGCATATGGTTTAGAAAGGGCAAGATAAGAAGCAGGGGGAACCCAAGTCTCAGAACTGAGGTGGGTGGAACAGAGGCAGACAGAACTGATGGGACTGGTTTTCTCTCCAATAGTATTTCTATCGTCCCCATGACCTACATCAAGCATAAAAACAACCAAGGCCCTGTTCACACGGAGGATTTGCTGCACTAAAGGCATGATCACGGCGCAACATCTGGGAAGCGTAGCGCACCCGTGGCCAACCCGTGGCGTCCCGCTGAAGATGCGCAGTAAAAAAGTAACGCGGAAAGTGCACTAGTATCCGGAAAACGCGGGGCAGGGGCGGACGTCTGATCACGGGAGCGCTAGTATCCTGTGGCATCCGACGCCCATCCAGGTCCCGTCGCAAACCGGATGTTTTTCGTAAGCGCATGCGCACAAACATGTAACTGAAAGCAGTGCTGGCCTGCGGAACTGCGCATGCACACAAACGCGAAAGTCTTACCGCGCCGCTTCTTTGCCACGCTCCAGCATCGCCATGTGATCGCCAGCTAACAGCCTAAGTGCGGAGACTTGGGGGACCGTGTGATTGAGCTACCTCGCTTTATTTTGCTCCGGGGTGAACAGCCACGCCTCCCCCCCGCATTATCTGGCCCATGTGACCGGGGCCCAATTTTGTATTAGTATCAGAAGAACTTTTCTTGGAACGGCAGCCCAATCATAAAAATATGTATTTGTAACTGTTGTTTCCCCCATGGTCACATCTAGCAGCAGGCAATCCAGTGAGGTACTCCTAAAGGTAGAATATTTCCTTCCCTTTCCCCAATATAATTTAATAGCATCTAAATGAGAAAAATACAGTATTATTTCAAGAGTCAGGGAAAATTCTCCCCCCACCCCAGCAAGCTAAAGAACCCTGGTGTTATATGACATGACATCATTTCCTCTCTGGAAAAAAGAAGTTGTAAAATCCTTGAATGCCACAATTTTCACAGTGCACCAGACAACTCCCCACCCCCTTTCGAACCGGCTTGGGTTTGAATATTTTGGCTCTAATTTTCAAGGCACGGTGAGAAACAGCGTCTTTTTCTCCGAAAGGAGCAGCTGATATCACAGTACAGCGAATGGCTGGCTTAAGAGGCAGCACGAATCCATTCCGGAGGCTGATTTATCCAGGCCTCTGCCGCTGGCTTGGCTTTTAGATGCGTCTGGAGGAACTCCAGGTTTTCCATAAGCAGGAGCCAATGGGGAGAAGGGTTGGAGCATTAAGAGACAGGAGCTGGGTACAGACTGAGGCTGAGTGCTTCTTACTTGTGTAAGGAATCAGATGACATCAGAGCTACTGTCCTCGAACCACTTAGGCCTAGCCTACAGAGAATAAGGGGGTAAGAGGGTGCCAAAGGGGTCGAAGGGTTGCCAGCAACCCACTGGGAGAAATTGGGGGAGGGGCAGACTTGCTGGTCTTACACCTTTGCGCAACATCAGTCCCTGCCACACGGCAGGGAAAAAACCGGGCAAAGTGCGGCTTTTAAAAGCCGCACCAAAATAGAGACGCTGCGGCGGGATCCCACGGATCCCCTGAGCCGCGGCGCCATTGCTCCCCGGCACGATCAGATGCCGGGGAGGAAGCGACAGTCAGGAGGGGGAGGCTGCCGAACTGCACATGTCTGAGCATGCGCAGTTCGGCCAGGAGCCGGGGATGAGCCGGCGGAAGGACGCGCTGGCGATTCCACGGCCGGCCTTGATGCGCCCTTTCCCGAAGAACCACCTAGGTAGGTGGTTTATTTTTGATGCGGGGTTTTGGGTGGAAGGGCCAGATCGGGAACGGGTGCACCACGCTTCCCAGATGTTGCTGTGGGATCGCGCCCATTTGCTGCGCCCCCGATCCGTCCCTCTCCCGGCCCAAAATCTCTCGTGTGACCGGGGCTATCATTTCCAATGCTTGAAAGTGACATCATCATCATGCCACTCTAGGATTAGCCTCAAACTCTATGGTTAGATCCTTTGGTAATTCTGTGGATAGATCATAACGTTTTGGGGGAATCCTAGGAGAAGAAAAGATTGGTTCTATACCCCACCCTCCACTACCTGAAGGAGTCTCAGGGTGCGTTCAGACGGGGCGTTTCTGCCAGCATAAACTGCACCGGTTGGAACCGGTGCAGTTTATGCCGGCAGAAACGCGATCACACTTACCTACATTCTCATTCTCCAAAATACAGAAAGTGCAGATAATCAAACGCCGAGCTAAAACAGCGTGGGGGAGCTGATCCCTAGGCGGCTATGCAAGGATCTCACCGTGGGTGAAGGAAGGGGAAATCAACAGGAGTGTAAAGAAAGACTCATCCAAGATGGAGTTTAAAAACATAGCCACAGAAATGGAGAGTTAAGGAAGCCTTACCCAAGACAGAGAACGGAGTGGAGGAGATTGGCTTTCAAGTGGAGGAGTGTGGAGTAGATAGGAAATTGATTGGGAAGGTCTGGGAGGATTGCGAGAGAGCTGACAGCTAATATCGAAGAGAAGGAAGTGACTTTTCCTCCTCCTACCCTTAAAAAAAAAAAACAGTTTGAGCATGCGCATAGGCAGCCATTCACAGAATGGCGATCTTTGCGCATGCTCAACCCCCCCATTACATTTAGACTTTAAAGGTAAGGACTTACCTTTAAAGTTTAAAGCCTAACCTGGCCTCCCTGTAGTCCTGGACTCCTCCGGGAAGTTAACAAACGCTCGGGCGAAGCTTCGCCCGAGCGCATATCGCTTAGTTAAAAAAAAAATGGCGGGGGAAAGCCGGAAGCCTCAGGCTTCCGACGGAAATGGCTGTGGAACGGAGGAGAGTGATCAGACGCCGGGGTGCACCGTTTACAACCGTTGCACTCAGTTTACCACCACTTAGGACCTAGTGGCAGAGTGCAACGATTTAAAAGGATTTACAACGGTTAGGGACGGGAGGCAGATGTTCGCCGTGTGAACGCCCATAAGTACACCGGTTGGAACCGGCACCCTAACCGTTGTAAATCCCCCATCTGAACGCACCCTCAGAGCAGCTTACCATCTCCTTTCCCTTCCCCACCCCACAGCAGACACCCTGTGAGGTCGGTGGGTGTGGTGTATTCAATCTGACCAAAGTATGTATGTGAACTCTGTCACTGAAACACCATGTGAAGCTTTCATCCTGGGCTAGGAGCCTAATCCCTCACTTGTAATTGGTAGCCCAGGAAGAACCGACCAATCACCAACAGCCAGTTCCAAGAGCGGGAACTATTGTGATTGGACCTTGTCCCTACAGCCTCATAGGTTGATATTATATAATAGGGCGTGGCTACATTAGCCGGGAGAGTTTAAAAGTAGAACAGCTTCAATGTAAAAGCTGTTCTGGCTATTCATGTTGATCTGTTTGGAGTTGAGTTACGAGTTGCTGAATAAAGTTGATCTTTTGCTGAAATCACTCTCTGACTCTTTGTTAAGTAACCGACAACAGTGGGGCTGAGAGAGCTCTGCGAGAACTGCCCCTGACAGAACAGCTCTGAAGGCACTTGTGACTGACCCAAGGTCACCCAGCTGGCTGCATGTGGAGGAGTGGGGAATCAAACCCAGTTCTCCCAGATTAGAGTCTGTGCTCCTAACCACTACACCAAACTGGGTCTCCATTGTCACTCCAATATGATGACATCACTTCCAGTTTTGCACCAAACATGACACGTAGCGCCAGTGTTAAATACTGGGTTCCATAGATGATCTGACCCCAAGCCTAATGATCGGCTCTGCTTTATTAGTGATTCAGCAAGAACAAGACAAAGACCCAGGGCAACGGCCCTGTTTAAATATCATGCAAACTCTACCCACTTCCCAAACAACTACCAATGATAGGCCATTGTCAGAACCATTAATTCCTCATTGGCCACCTCCAGAGTCCTGGTGGACTATTGTTCTAGAGCTCCAAGCTCAGCCAGTCTCTCGTAGAAACAGTCCTGGAATGTTCCAGTCCCAGCAAATAACAGCCAGTAAGCCCGCTTTATTTCTTCCCCACTGTCCAGTGAAGCGGTGGCAAGGATTGGCATGTAAGATATGTGTGTTTAGACACTTGGTCAGAGGTTAAGATGCTGAACTGCAGACTGGAAGGTCAGTAGTGTGGCAGTTTGAGACCCGAGTGCTGCATGATTACCTGAATTTGCATATTCCCTAGGATCAACCCGTCTCTGGCCCCAGCTCCTGCCAACCTAGCAGTTCGAAAGCAAGACATTGCAAGTAGATAAATAGGTACCACTTCGGTGGGAAGGGAACAACGTTCCGTGCGCCTCAGCGTCTAGTCATGCCGGCCACATGACCACGGAAACGTCTTCGGACAGCGCTGGCTCTTTGGCTTGGAAATGGCGATGAGCACCGCCCCCTAGAGTCGGATTCGACTGGCTTTCGAGCAAGGGAAACCTTTACCTTATTTGGTGTAGACTCACAAAATGTGCGGTTTGGACGAGGCCAGCAGGTACAATCCGTTCGCCACCACTGCATTAGTCAGGGGTGCCAACACTGGATTGGGAAATACCTGGAGATTTAGGGGGCGGTGCCTGAAGAGGGCGGGGTTTAAGGAGGGGAGGGACCTCACCAGGGCGTAATGACAAAGTCTGCCCTCTTTAGCTGCAATTTTTCTCCAAGGGAACTGACCTCTGTCATCTGGAGACTGGTTGTAATTCTGGGAGATCTCCAGGCCACTATTACACTGTCACCCAAAGAAGAAGAAGAAGAAGGAGAAGGAGAAGAAGAAAGAGAAGAAGAAAGAGAAGAAGGAGGAGAAGGAGGAGAAGGAGGAGAAGGAGAAGGAGGAGGAGAAGGAGAAGAAGGAGAAGAAGAAGGAGAAGGAGGAGGAGAAGAAGAAGAAGAAGAAGAAGAAGAAGAAGAAGAAGAAGAAGAAGAAGAAGAAGAAGAAGAAGAAGAAGAAGAAGAAGAAGGAGGAGAAGGAGAAGGAGAAGGAGAAGAGTTGGTTTTATATCCCGCCCTTCACTCACAGTCTCAGAGCAGCTTACAATCTCCTTTCCCTTCCCCTCCCCACAACAGGCACCCTGTGAGGTAGGTGGGGCTGAGAGAGTTCTGAGAGAACTGTGACCGACCCAAGGACACCCAGCTGGCTGCATGTGGAGGAGTCGGGAATCAAACCCGGTTCTCCAGATTAGAGTATGCCGCTCCTAACCACTACGCCAAGGAATACATCCCAAGACTATAAGTAGATAGTGTTGCCAGGCTGTGCCTAAGAACTGGCAGGCGCTTCAGGGGTGGGGCATGGGGGGGTGCACCGTGTCGTGGGCACCATGTCAAGACTTCCCCCAGAAGCGACTTCAGAGCACACATAATGCAGAATTTTATTTTCTCCTGCTACTGCTCAGAGCAGTGAGAGGCGATGCAGGTTGCCGTTTGCGGGAGGCTGGACATGCCTACTCCATAACGATCGTATCTAAGAATATACTATCCTTGTTCATGAAACTCAGACCTGGGGGGGGGGGAGATATACAGTCCTGCACATTCTGAGTTTCAACAGGATTGTAAGAAGCGTTAGCTGACTGGGTTGGCCTTCTAATAGCAGAGGGACATGAAGGGTTTTATGGTATACAGGCAAAGAACAACAGAGTAGAAGACACTGGGGGAAATAGAAGCATTCCAGGAATTCTGAACAGTAGAAAGCATAAATTACAGCTCCCCCTAGAGTAGAAAGGGACTAAATATAGCCTAATATTTACATTAACCGAATAACTCACTTGATGTCGCCCCGCCGTCAGCACCTGGGATGTATTAAGGTTGCTTTCTTTTGCAGTTATGGTACATCACTTTGTTTTCTATTTTTATCACGGCCGCTGCTGTACAACAAAACTGATGCAATGGTGGCTGCCACAGATACAGTAGAAAAGAGCAAGAGTCCAGTAATACTGTAAAGACTAACAAAATCTGTGGAGAGGATGAGCTTTTGTGAGTCACTTTGCTCACTTCTTCGATTGCCACAAATTTTGTTAGTCTTGAAGGTGCTACTGGACTCTTGATCTTTTCTACTGCTACAGACTAACATGGCTACCCATCTGGTTGGCCACTGTGGGAGACAGGATGCTGGACTAGACAGACCACTGCTCTGATCCAGCAGGGCTCTTCTGAGGTTCTTATGAAGGCCTCGGCCTCCCTGCCCTGTTGTTGGCTGTCCAGAGGAGCTGGTCAGCCACTGTGTGAGGAAGGATGTTGGACTAAATGGACCCCTGGTCTGATCCAGCAGGGCTCTTCTGAGGTTCTTATGAAGGCCTCGGCCTCCCTGCCCTGTTGTTGGCTGTCCAGAGGAGCTGGTCAGCCACTGTGTGAGGAAGGATGTTGGACTAAATGGACCCCTGGTCTGATCCAGCAGGGCTCTTCTGAGGTTCTTATGAAGGCCTCGGCCTCCCTGCCCTGTTGTTGGCTGTCCAGAGGAGCTGGTCAGCCACTGTGTGAGGAAGGATGTTGGACTAAATGGACCCCTGGTCTGATCCAGCAGGGCTCTTCTGAGGTTCTTATGAAGGCCTCGGCCTCCCTGCCCTGTTGTTGGCTGTCCAGAGGAGCTGGTCAGCCACTGTGTGAGGAAGGATGTTGGACTAAATGGACCCCTGGTCTGATCCAGCAGGGCTCTTCTGAGGTTCTTATGAAGGCCTCGGCCTCCCTGCCCTGTTGTTGGCTGTCCAGAGGAGCTGGTCAGCCACTGTGTGAGGAAGGATGTTGGACTAAATGGACCCCTGGTCTGATCCAGCAGGGCTCTTCTTATATTCTTCCGTTCTTAACGTGGAAATGTGAACATGTATCCTGCCTGGCCCTCAGATGATTGTAAGAAGCATGGCTTTTTCATATTTAGAACTGCCACTTTTCTTCACACCACCAACAAGGCAAAGGTTGTAAAGCCCTTTAATAAAGTATATTCAGTTATCAAGCCAAAAGAAAAGCCTAAAACAATAGCAATCTCCTCACTTTTCACAACACATTACCATGGCTGAGGGCTAATATACATAAGAGAACATAAGAGAAGCCAATGTTGGATCAGGCCAGTGGCCCATCTAGTCCAACATTCTGTGTCACACAGTGGCCAAAAATACCAGGTGCCATCAGGAGGTCCAGCAGTGGGGCCAGGAGACTAGAAGCCCTCCCAATGTTGCCCCCCCAAGCACCAAGAATACAGAGCACCACTTGCCCCAGCCTGAGAGTTCCTATCTATACCTTGTGGCTAATAGCCACTGATGGACTTCTGCTCCATATGTTTCTCCAATCCCCTCTTGAAGCCGCCCATGCTTGTAGCCGCCACCACCTCCTGTGGCAGTGAATTCCATGTGTTAATCACTCTTTGGGTGAAGAAGGACTTCCTTTTATCCATTCCAATGGGGTTCAATGTGGCCAAGTGCAAGGTGATGCACATTGGAGCCAGAAATCCTAAATATAAATACACGTTGATGGGGTCTGAACTGGCAGAGATTGATCAAGAGAGAGATCTTGGAGTTGTAGTAGATAACTCACTGAAAATGTCGAGACAGTGTGTGACTGCAATAAAGAAGGCCAATGCTATGCTGGGGATTAATAGGAAGTATTGAAAACAGATCAGCCAATATCATAATGCCCCTATATAAATCAATGGTGCGACCTCATTTGGAATACTGTGTGCAATTCTGGTCACCACACCTTTAAAAGGATATTATAGCTTTGGAAAAAGTGCAGAAAAGGGCAACTCGAATGATAAAAGGGTTGGAACACTTTCCCTATGAGGAAAGGTTAAGGCGCTTAGGGCTCTTTAGCTTGGAGAAACGACGGCTGAGGGGTGACATGATTGAGGTTTATAAGATTATGCATGGGAATGAGCAGGTAGAGAAAGAGGTACTTTTCTCCCTTTCTCACAATACAAG
>NW_015174897.1:317531-331336 GCF_001447785.1 Gekko japonicus | reverse complement strand
TCCGAAACTACCTCTCTCTCTCTTCCCACCCCCTCACCGGCTCCGAGCCGAGGCCCGCGCGGCGTGGGACTGCCGGGCCTCGCGACTCTCTCCCGCTCTCTGTCTCCCCACCCCACCCCCCCTCCGGCTCTGAACCGAGGGCCGATTGGCCCTCGCCGCTCTGGCGCCCCCTCCCTGCTCGCCGCTCGCCGCTCGCCGCTTCCCTCCCAAGCGACGGCGGCAGTTACAGAGCGTCTCCTGCGCGTGCGCAGGAGACGCTCTTTCACTTTCGGAGGGATTTAAACATCCCCCCGAGATTTTTTTCAGCTTTTTTTTATTTTTGTGCACACGTGGGGACTGGCCCACGTGTACACAAACCTCCCCCGGCCCCCCAGCTGCCCCTGGAGCGCTGATTTAGCGATCCGCACTCCGGGGGCAAGTTTGCTATTAGATATATAGATATGGAGCAGAGGTCCATCAGTGGCTATTAGCCACAAGGTAGAGATAGGGACTCTCTCAGCCCTACCTGCCTTACAAGGTGCCTGCTATAGGGAGAGGAAGGGCAGGCAATTGTCATGCATTTATTCAGGGAAGTCTACCTAGCACGTAGGCTTTTAGACAAGATAATATAACAATAATAAAATATGAAAACGGACATTCAGCACTTTAGGGGAAAAGTAAATAATGAATACATGATTTAAAATATCAAGAGAAGCACAGGATCGTTGCATATTTAGCTGGGCACATAATTAATGGCAGAAGCTTCCATTTTTGGTCCAGCTGAGATATATTTAGCAACTTCCAGACAGCTGTGATTTTCGTTTCCGGACAGACGGTTAAGCAAGTGATAGTCCTCTGAATGGCTGGGAAAAGTTACACAAAGGGGAGTTATCCAAGAAGCTCTTAAATTGCCTTGACCTGGATAGCCCAGGCAAGCCCAGTCTTGTCAGATCTTGGAAGCTGAGCAGGGTCGACTCTGGCAAGTACTTGGATGGGAGACCTCCGTGGAATACCAGAGATGGGAGGTGGGGGCAGGCTTTATTCAGCCACCTCTCTGAATATCTTCCAGGTCAGTCACCAGAAGTTGCCATGACTTCCAGGTGCATGCACACACAAAAACATTTCAAAAATACCAAAAAAAAAAGAGAGAGAGAGAGAGAAGCTCTTAAATTGCCGTAGAATTTGCAGGTAAAGAGACAATGTATCAGGTTTTCAAGCACCTTGAGACCAAATGGACAGATCTTTTGATCGGAATGGCATAAATGTGATTGTAAGCAGTGTTCCCTCTAAGCTAGCTCACAGTTTTTTTAGCATCCAGCTCACACATTTTTGTCTTAGCTAGGGAGGAGGGCTCCAGAGCAAACTAATTTATGCAGTACCCAAATCGCTCCCTCACAACTTTCATGCCAGTAGCTCACAAAGTAGAATTTTCGCTCACAAGACTCCACAGCTTAGAGGGAGCATTGATTGTAAGCTGCTTTGAGACGCCTTAAGGTAGAGAAAAGTGGGATGTAAAAACCTACTCTTCTTCTGTTGGGTATTTATTTATCTTTTGGGCATTTCAGCGGGTAAAATCAACAGGTAAAGCTTTTCCTCTCATGCAGTGATAAGGAATGCTCCATTGGAGGAACTGCCGCTTTAAAGACAGAAGTAAAGGGGGGGGGGAAAGACCCTCTCTGAATATCTTATGCTAATTGCATCTTGGGGGGTTTTTTTTGGGGGGGGGGAGACTGAAGCTCCAGACGGTTATACTTTAAAGAGAATGGTTGCATTGTGTTTGTTGACTAGCAACCCATCTCGGAATACGAGCGGCACAGAAGATTCAAGATATACAAATCTGGCTGACACAGAAAAATGTAAATATTTCCATAGTCTTACTACTTTACAAAGCCTTCCCATATATGGAAGCCGAAGGAACCGAAAGGCTGCTCCCTGTGACTAAACCACACATAATAGAAGACAGAAGCCTGCAAATGTTTCTTGAATTCTGCAGTGGGGGGGTCTTTTCACCATTCCGCTAAAGCAGCCCGATGACTGTTACGGAACCGTACAGAAATCCTTCAAAGAAACCAACATCTTTCGACAAATAACACTGGATTATAGAACTCTTTATCACCAAGCCGTTTTCTTTGTATATGATAAGATTTTAATCAGGACTGACCCAAAGTCGCACCAGCAGCTGCCGGTGGAGGAGTGGGGAATCAAACCCAGTTCTCCCAGATTAGAGTCCACACACTTAACCACTACACCAAACTGCCTCTCTCTCTTAAGAATCAAATTGTACAGTGACAACCAAATATAACCATTATTGACCCTGATCATATGCTTTTCAGTTCATTGGCCTTCCCCAGTGGTCAAACGAATTATGTCACAGAACGTCTCCTGATATTACAATACAACAGTCATTTCTTATAAATTGACCGAGATGAGGTTTTTTTAAATGATTATTGTCTGTGGCCAAAGGCAAAGATATTAATCAGAGGCCTCGTTCTTGATAGTTTGCTGCCGTGGTCAGGTGCATTTTCCTATGGCAATGGTTCAATGACGTACCTTTCTCACTTGGTCAGAAAGATTTGGTGCAGCCAGGAGCCAATAGTGATGTAATTGTACCACTGAGGAAGGCCAATGGGCTGAAATGCATACGGTCAGGATCAATTAATTCCTCTCCAAGGGCTGCTAGCCCCCCCCCCGGCCACTGGCAGGGGATGGGAAGGGGAGGGTTGCCAGTTCTAGGTTGGGAAACCCCTAGAGATCTGGGGATGGAAGCTGCAGAGGATGGGGACCTCAGTGGGGTGCAATGCCATAGAGTCCGCCCCCCCAAAAGCATCCATTTTCTCCAGGGGATCTGATCTCTGTTGTCTGGAGATGAGCTGGCCCCCCTACCCTCTCCCCAGACAAGACATCCAAACCAACCTGTTCCAAAAGCCACCCTGTACCACCCCCCTTAAGCTTAAGAAAAGGAATTGTGGCCTTTTTTGGTCCCCCTCAACGCTGAACGTTCGGGGAGCCCCGCGCATCATGTTCAGAGTGAGCACAACATTGTGTGGAAGCTCCTTACAGAAGTGGGAGCATCCAGCCATCCACGTGGGACAAAATACGCAGGTGGGAGTGGCCCAGGATTAGCAAGCAGAGAGATATAAGGACCAAAACATAAAGATAACGCGGACATATCAGATGTATTCTTAGATGCATCTGTTCGATTATCTCATCAATAGTAAAGAGCCAATCATTTCTCTAGATGATAATCACATGTTTGAAATAGGAGAGGTTTAGAGTAAGACTGGCATTTTCCTATAAAAATGCACTGATGTGATAAGTAAGTCAGATTTCTCTGGATGGAACCATGAGAAGAAGGTTAGGTGAGATCTCTCTCTCTCTCTCTCTCTCTGTCTCTGTGTGTGTGTGTGAGAGAGAGAGAGAGAGAGAGAGACAGAGAGAGAGAGACAGAGAGAGACAGAGAGAGACAGAGAGAGATATGTGGGTGTTAGCCAATTGCTCTATTTTTGAATAATAGACTGTGGAATTATAATATTAATGAACAATTGGCATAACTATAGGATCAGACGTGTGTATACTGGAGTCAGAATTCCCAAGAACCCAAGAGTAGACACAGAGACTGGGTAGTTAAAATAAATTATTTATTTACTAAATATTCTCAAACATACAAACAATAATCAAACATTCACACAGACAATACAGAACTAAGGAAGCAGAGGTGATTGATAGCTGATAGAGGGGGTCAGTTGTGGGGTGATACTACCTGTCCAGATGTGCAGATGTCCATGAAGAAAGGATTTAGGGGTGGACTGCCAGTTGGCATCAGGACAGAGGCACACGGTCTAAGGCCATGTGCTCACAGATATAGACATTATAAAACAATGCAGACCAATGGAAGGTGTTGGGTGGCTGGTCTCAGGTGAGAACAATAGATTACCTGGGCCAATGATGAGTCCTAGGGGTGCATGGCATCAGGATTGGCAAGGCCTAGATGTGACCAATGAGCTTCCAGAGGGGCAGAGTTTGGCTTTAACAACAGAAGCCAGGTGTTGGATGGCTGTACTGGGGCTAGTTGGATTTTATGACCATTTATGGTTCTGCCAAGGCAGTTGAATAGGTTCCCAGATACAGACAAAAGATAGGAGATGGGTCCCTGATTAGATTGCTAAACATTTGAATGATTGATTGGTTTATCCCGGTATCCTGAGGGACAGAGCAGGAAAGACAAGTATTCAGACAAAGAATTACTGGAGACAGGGTTTTTGCCAGGTGGCCTCTGAATAGACTTTAGAAATGTAGATACTTCACCTGGTGGAACTCATTGTCATTCCATAAGCATATCTTTGCTGGGTGGAGGGGGAAGAGTGGAAGTTTGCTCTGAGGTTTCTTATTGTCACCTGAATATGAAATCCCCTTTTGCAGAGTACTTGCAGCCTGACCATGTGGTTCAAGCTGAGAGTGCTTGACTTTTGGGGACTTTGGTTCAGGTTAGAAAGTGGGGTTCCCCTGTTTGGGGCTACCCAAGAGTAAAGGCAGCGCCTCTGGCAACAGTGGGTTTACAAGAAAATTCCTAAACATGGCTAAGAAATGTGAGGAACTATGATAAGTTTGGCAGTTGTTTTTCCAGCAGCTCTATAGAGTTAATTCTCACATGCTTGTAGTTGCTAACATCTTGCCTAATAAAGAGAACGAGTTATTTTTTCAGTAAAAGATAAACTCTCTGAAGCTTTCTTGCTTGGGGGTCTTAGTTCAAAGAACAGAACCCACAATTATTTCATTTATACTATTAGGGTCGATAGACTAACTTTTATTAGATAGATCCCGGAGATATCTGATGCTAAACTTTATAATAGAGTCATTCTTTAAGAACTTTTTAGTCTGGATTCTCTAACTGGATTGATAAGGGTCGCCACCAGCTCCAGGTTGGGAAATACCTGGAGATTTTAGGGGGTGGAGGCCGAGGAGGGCAGGGTTAGGGGAGGGACTTCGGTGGGGTATAATGTCAGAGAGTCCACCTTCCAAAGCAGCCATTTTTTCCCCAGGGAAACTGATCTCTGTTGCTGGGAGATGAGTTGCAAACCCAGGAGATCTCCAGCCACCAACTGGAGGTTGGCAACCCTTTGGTATGTGGGACTGAAACATCTCATTACACTTGTAGTGTCCACAACTCCAGTATAGCACAAGGACATGCGCCTGATTCGTGGAGTTGCAAATGTTACAATTCTCTTTCTCTGGAACTGAAATGGCAAGGACTGCGTACGCCATATGAGACCACAGAAATAAAGTCGAAATGCTAACAGTTTGCTCCAGCTTCCTCCATCAAGTCTAGAAACCTGTCATGTGCTGATTTACTGCGTTCCTTAAAGGTCTCCTGTCCGTGCTTTAATTAAGCCTCCTCTGGCTTTGCTCATGAAATTCATCAATGTGTCAACACCAGGCTGATTAAAATATCCAATATGTTTTACAAGGCCGTATATGCCAAATGGGAAAACATGGGGCGGCGGTTGCTGCCGACGGAAAATTAGAAACTCAGTCGTAAACAGGACAAGTCAGGGAATAAGCAAACAACAAGAGACATTGTGCAGCTGGACAGGCAGGGACTACCAACGTCTCCGGTCTCTAAAAGCTCCCGTTGTTCTGCTCTGACCAATGTCTTGAAATAGGCAGCCGGACACATTTGTTGTCTTGTCTGAGAGAATGAAGAAGAGCAGGTGGTCAGGAAGGATGGTCACAGTTAACTAAACTCTAAGCTCCAGTGAGAAGCGCCAGCGGGTCGAAGTCGACAATGGATATTCCTCTTGAACAGCTCAAGGAGTCAGTTTCCGCAGGGAATCGGTTGACTACGGTCCTTTCCGCACTTGGATCTCATCCCTGGTTTTATCAGAGCTCAACTCACAACACATTGGTCCTTTCCGCACTAGACCTTAAGTCCTGGTTCAGCCCTGTCCCCGAATTTACATTCTACGCTACATGCAAGTTCACCCCTGTAATTATCTCAAGGTATTTTTTGTTTCCACATTACATTGAGGTCACCCAGGTTTTGCCTCACACTTGTCCCGGGATAAACAGAAGCTGTTATAACCAGGGATAAATACAAGGTATTGTGTCACGAGTTGAACTCTGATAAAACCAGGGATGAGATCCAAATGTGGAAAGGAGCAATACCTTGCATTTATCCCTGGTTATAACAACATCCATTTTTCCTGGGACAAGTGTGGGGAGAAACCGGGATGTAATGTGGGAACAAGAAAATACCCCGAGATAATCACAGGGTGAACTCGAGTGTAGTGTAGAATGTAAAAATACCCCGAGATAATTACAGGGGTGAACTCGTGTGTGGTGTAGAATGTAAGTTCGGAGACAGGGTTGAACCAGGATTTAAGGCCCAGTGTGGAAAGGACCTACCTGCACAGGATATGCCTAGAGGGCCCCCCAAAGCCTTTGGGCTATCTCACCCCATCTAGCTTGTTCATGATCATGTTGAAGAGTTTGGATTTTGGGAGTGTGTGTGTGTGTGTAAGTGCCATCAAGTTACAGCCGACTTCTAGCGACCCCATAGGGTTTTCATAAAGGTAAAGGTTTCCCTTGCTCAGAAGCCAGTCGAATCCGACTCTAGGGGGCAGTGCTCATCTCAGTTTCCAAGCCGAAGAGCCAGCGCTGTCTGAAGACTTTTCCGTGGTCATGTGGCCGGCATCACTAAATGCTGAGGTGCACGGAACACTGTCACCTTCCCATCGAAGCAGTACCTATTTCTCTACTTGCAATTTCTTGCTTTCGAACTGCTAGGTTGGCAGGAGCTGGGGTCAGAAATGGGAGCTCACTCCGTCATGCTGCACTCGGGTCTCTATCTGCCGAACTACCGACCTTCCAGTCTGCAGTTCAGCATCTTAACCACTGAACCACCAGGGTAAGAGATATTCAGAGGTGGTTTGCCATTGCCTTCCTCTGCAGAGTCTTCCTTGGTGGTCTCCCGTCTAAGTACTGACTCTGCTTAGCCTCTGAGATCTGACGAGATTGGGCTATACTATATTATTTCACATCCCTTTGGGAATAGATACTTTATCCAAACTGCATCTGAAAGAACAACTTTTGGTGTAGTGGTTAAGTGCGCGGACTCTGATCTGGGAGAACCGGGTTTGATTCCCCACTCCTCCACATGCACCTGGCTGGATGACCTTGGGCAAGCCGTAGTTCTGATAAGAGCTGTCCTTGAAAAAAGAGCCGTTTCTGTCAAGAGCTCTCTCAGCCCCACCAACCTCACAGGAGGTGTCTGTTGTGGGGCTTCTTCTTCTTCTTCTTCTTCTTCTTCTTCTTCTTCTTCTTCTTCTTCTTCTTCTTCTTCTTCTTCTTCTTCTTCTTCTTCTTCTTCTTCTTCTTCTTTTCATCCCGGTCTTTGTGGGGACAAAGATGAGGGATCTGGGAAAGGAGGCTGTATAATATCAAGGCGGAGACTTTCTTTCCCTTTCTGTCTGCAGGTATTAAACCTGAAAGTAGCCATAGGCTCAAATGTGAGCCAAAGAGCATGAGCGAAAGGGTTGTTTCTCCTTGGCTATTAGCCCTTTGCTTGCTGTGTGAGTAACCGGCTCATCAACCAGATCCATGCGCAGAAGCAGCCTTGAGGTCGGATTCCTCGGCTAGTGAGAAAGGAAGTCTCATGCCCCTGAGGAGTTTAGCTAGCTTTGCTATTTTTTGAAGAATCTGTTTATTTTTACATTTATAATCTGTGTTTTGACCAAAGCCCCTGATGTAGAGTTACTAGACTTTACATGCAAACATGTTTGTAACTGCTGATATTCACCTGGTAGGGAAAAGCAATTTCAGGGAAAGGGTTGTTTAGTGTAGAACAATATCAATGCCAGTTTGGGATCAGGAAGGTTGACCCAGGGATCCTGGAGGTTTTTTGTCTTCCTCCGGGCACAGAGCAGGGGTCACTGAAGGGTTGGGGGGGGTAGCTGTGAATTTCTTGCAAGGGGGTTGGACTAGATGACCCTTGGGGGTCCCTTCCAGCTCTATGTTTCTGTGCTTCTATGTAATGTCAAGGGAAGGGTTACTTTTTAACTCTGACTGATTTCCCACAAGCCGCTGCTCCGCCCTCGCTCTTCCCTTTCCCCCAGATTGTATGCGTCAATTTCCCACTGTTTGCTGCAGGGCCGCATTTTGACCCGCAGCTTTGACTGATTTCTCCCTCGTCTTCTCAAGCCTGTTTTTTGAGGATCGAGAAAACGCGGAGCAGCGGCTTGTGGGAAACCGGTCTCTATTTTCCTTCCCACCATTTCTTCTCCCCAACTCTTCCCCAGAGCAGCTTCACCATTCCTTTTGTGGGTTCCAAACATCTCTTTACCCTCCCAAACATGAGTCTTGAACTGGGGGGTGGAGGTGGTTGTGGGGAACAGAGCAGAGAAGATGAGGCTAGGACAACTTCCATCTATTCAGTTTAAATTGCAAATTAAAAACCTCAACGGTGGACAGTTGCCTGCTTTCCGTGTCCTAATTTCAGAGATTGCAGACAGCCCAAGGAAACCTCAAAGATACAAATGATATCATTTAAAAGGACAATTAAAACATCGCAATATAATATGCAAAAAGTGTTACATAGAAGGTCTTACACGGCTTTTGTTTTGCGTTATTCTAATTTCAGAGAAAGAGAGAGAGAGAGATTTTTATAATCCATTTAAGCCTCAAAGGCAGAAACACCTTTGTTTAATTAAGCCTTTTAAAAAAGCCATCTAGATTAGTCGCCACTACTCCATCTTGTAAGCCTGGAGCTACGGTGGCTCAAGTGGTTAAGATGGTGAACTGCAGGCTGTGGAAGGTTGGTAGTTCAGCAGTTCGAGACCCGAGTGTGCCGCATGACGGAGTGAGCTCCTGTCTCTAGTTCCAGCTCCTGCCAACCGAGCAGTTCGAAAGGAAGAAATTGCAAGTAGATAAATAGGTACCACTTCGGTGGGAAGGTAGCAGCGTTCCGTGCACCTTGGTTTTTAGTCATGCCGGCCACATGACCACGGAAACGTCTTCGGACAGCGTTGGCTCTTCGGCTTTGAAACGGAGATGAGCACCGCAACCCTAGAGTCGGATTCGACTGGCTTTCGAGCAAGGGAACCTTTACCTTTTTACTCCATCTTGTGGTAGCGAAATCTATGAGTTAATTTACACTAGCAAAACATGCCATTTTAAAAAAAATATATCAGCTGATGGCCATTTTGATGAGTGTCTGAATCCATAACAGATCTGTTTTAACAATTGTGTGAATGAGGGAACAGATAAAGCAGTATCCAGCATAAATTGCTTGTCATGAAATCCAGTCAAAATCAAAGGGTTAAATCAGTTGGATTTAAATATATACTTAATTCATTTATAAGTCGCCATTCCCCCCAATGGGGACCCAAAGTGGCTGTCACCATTCTCTCCCTCTCCCGTTTTATCCTCACAACAACAACCCTACGAGGTAGGTTAGGCTGATAGAACGTAACTGGTCCAAGGTTGCCTAGCGAGCTTCCATAGCCTGAGTGGGGATTCGAACCTGGGTCTCCTAGATCCTGGTTCGACATTTTTAACCAGTACACCACACTCTCTTTCCATTTCTGTGTGTGTTTTGTGCTCTCCTATGGCAATTCACTCCTGCTGGATTCTGCCCAGTCTGAGACATTTCAACATGGTTCTCGGGGTATTGAAAACAAAAGTAAGGACAGAAGAAGGAGGAGGAGGAGGAGGAGGAGGAGGAGGGGGGGGGAGGAGGGGGAGGAGGATGGAGGAGGAGGAGGAGGATGATGGAGGAGGAGGATGGAGGAGGAGGAGGAGGAGGATGGAGGAGGAGGAGGAAGAAGAGGAAGAAGAAGAGGAGGAGGAAGAAGAGGGGGGGGGGGAGGAGGGGGCGGAGGAGATTGGATTTATACCCCACCCTTCACTATCTGAAGGAGTCTCTGAGTGGTTTATAATCTCTTTTCTCTTCACGTCCTTACAACAGACACCTTGGGAGGTAGGTGGTGCTGAGAAAGTTCTCTCAAGAACTGCTTTTGTGAGAACAGCTCTGAGAGAACTTGTGGCTGACCCAAGGTCATCCAGCAGGTGCAAGTGGAGGAGTGGGGAATCAAACCCGGTTCTCCCAGATTAGAGTCCGCGCTCTTAACCACTACACCAAACTGGCTGTAATAAAATGAAGTTTTATTCTGGGCGCATAAGCTTTCTTGCGCAAGCACAAGAGAAAGCTTACACCCAGAAATAAACTTTGTTGGCCTTAAAGGTGCCACTGGACTCCGACTTTGTTCTGCTACTTTCAGACCAACACAGCTACCTACCTGAATCTATCTTCATAAAAGTAAAGATAATCTGCAGAAATATTGGTGGTGGAAAGTGCCATCAAGTAGCAGTCAACTATGGAGACCCCGTAGGGCCGAGGTGTCTAACGCATTTGTTATGAAGGCTGGATCTGACATAAATGTCGCCTTGTCAGGCCGGGCCATGTGTGCCATAAATTGTAATGCCAGGTACGGGAGATATAAACTGTATAAAGGACAGCAGCTCGTAAACTCCGAGTTGGTGTATCCTCACTGCAAGGCCCCACGGGCTGGAAGGGGGTGTAGAGGAAAACCCACATGGGTGCAGCACTGGGAAGATGCTCCCACACTGCTTGACTGCTGCAGATGTGGTTGTTCTGCCGTGCTGAAGTCACAACCGAAGTAGCTCCCCCCACTCCCCCCCCCAGTCTCCTGTTCCCTCCCTTGCACTAGTTGCTCGCGGGCCGCATAAGAGCCCTGGAGGGGCCGGTTCCGGCCCCCAGACCTTATGTTTGACACCCCTGCAGGGGTTTCCAGCAAGAGACGTTCACAGGTAGTTTGCCTGCCTCTGCGTAGCCACTCTAGATTTTCTTGGCGATCTCCCATCCAAGTACTGACCAGGGGTGACCTCGCTTAGCTTCTGAGATCTGATGGGATCGGGCTAGCTTGGGCCACCCAGGTAATTTAGTGCAGAAGAAATCAAACGTGTTCTAAAATGTTATCTCTTAGTGAGACCAGACCTGTTTAAAATATATATTTTGAACAGATAGCAGTGGCCAGGCGTCACTTTGAAATGTCACAATTAAAGCTATGTTTTTCGAAATTCTTTTGGTTCTCTTAAAAGCATCCATCCAGGTCACGACAATTCAATTACAGGTAAAGGTTCCCTTGCTCGAAAGCCAGTCGAATCCAACTCTAGGGTTGCGGTGCTCATCTCCGTTTCAAAGCCGAAGAGCCAGCGCTGTCCGAAGACGTTTCTGTGGTCATGTGGCCGGCATGACTAAACACCAAGGCGCACGGAACGCTGTTACCTTCCCACCGAAGTGGTCCCTATTTATCTCCTTGCAATTTCTTGCTTTCGAACTGCTAGGTTGGCAGAAGCTGGAACTAGAGACGGGAGCTCACTCCGTCATGTGGCACCCGGGTCTTGAACTGCTGAACTACCGACCTTCCACAGCCTGCAGCTCACCGTCTTAACCACTTGAGCCACTGCAGCTCCAATTCAACATAGCCCTATTAAAAATTATTTGCTAACCAAGTGGTGAAAACTTGCTCATTCAATGAGTATGTAAAAGACTCCCAGCTCCCCCCCACCACAACAAAACTGGCCAGGTGTGTGTACACTGATATTCCAGAAATAATTTCTTGTGATTCTCTCTCCTCACATTCTTCTGGTTCTTTATCTGGCATCCTTGAATTCGTGCTCAGTACACTAGAGTCCTTTCCACACTTGGATCTCACCCATGGTTTTATCAGAGTTCAATTCACTACACAATACCTTGCATTTATACCTGGTTATAACAGCATCCGTTTATCCCAGGACAAGTGTGGGGCGAAACTAGGGTGACCTCAATGTAATGTGGAAACAAAAAATACCCTGAGATAATTACCGGGGTGAACTCGCATTTGGTGTAGAATGTAAAAATACCCCAAGATAATTACAGGGGTAAACTCGTGTGTAGGGTAGAATGTAAAAATACTCCAAGATAATTATGGGGTGAACTCGCGTGTAGTGTAGAATGTAAAAATACCCCGAATTACAGGGGTGAACTCGAGTGTAGTGCAGAATGTTAAAATACCCCAAGATATTTACAGGGGTGAACTCGTGTGTAGGGTAGAATGTAAAAATACCCCAAGATAATTACAACAGTGAACTTTAGTGTAGGGTAGAATTTAAAAATACCCCAAGATAATTACAGGAGTGAACTCGCATGTAGTGTAGAATGTAAAAATACCCCAAGATAATTACAGGAGTGAACTCGCGTGTAGTGTAGAATGTAAAAATACCCCAAGATAATTACAGGAGTGAACTCGCGTGTAGTGTAGAATGTAAGTTCGGGGACAGGGTTGAACCAGGATTTAAGGTCTAGTGCAGAAAGGACCTAGATGAAGACGAAGGGAACCAAAGGAAAGGAAAGGAGGAATAGGCGGGCCATTTCAGCCAAGTCTCTCACATTATTGGTGGATTTAATAGCAAATAATGAATCTCCAGGTTGCAACCAAATGACTCTCGATGGGTTCACCTCCAGGTAATTTAGTGCAGAAGAAATCAAACACGTTCTAAAATGTTATTCTTTTAGTGAGACCAGACCTGTTTAAAATATATATTTTGGACAGATAGCGGTGGCCAGGCGTAACTTTGAAATGTCATGATTAAAGCTATGTTTTTCAAAATTCTTTTGGTTCACTTAAAAGCATGGAACACAGCGGGGCCAAACTTAATGAGAGCGTTCGCCTGGGCTAGAAATGCTGCTGAGGATCCCAAGTTGAATAATTCCACAATTAGTTGTCTCTCTGGGCACAAGCTAGGATGTGCTATTATCCTAAAGCAATTTTGGGATGCCTCTACAACAAATCAGCTCTTCGGTGAATTCAAAACACCTTCAGTTTCTCTTCAATTCACTGTCCTAGTGCTTTTGCTAGAACCAACGGGCCAAACTGGCATTTCTCAGCCCAACGGAGAATGGGGGTAGAGAATACATTATCTCTCTGAGCACCTGTTACGGTAGCCAGGTTCCCCCTGGCCAACAGCGGGGGGTGGGGGGAGTAGGGTTGCCAGATTCAGGTTGGGAAACTCTTGGAGATTGGGGGATGGAGTCTGGGGAAGACGAGACCCCAGTGGGGTACAGTGCCATAGAGTCAACTGTCCAAAGAATCCATTGTTCTCCAGAGGAACTGATCTCTGTAGTCTGGAGATGAGCTATAATCAGTGTTCCCTCTAAGCTGAGTTAGTGTGAGCTAGTTCACAGATTTTTAGCCTCTGGCTCACACATTTTTGTCTTAGCTCAGGAAGGAGGGCTCCAGACAAACTAATTTATGCAGTAGCCAAATCGCTCGCTCACAACTTTAATGCCAGTGGCTCAGTAAGTAGAATTTTTGCTCACATGACTCCACAGCTTAGAGGGAGCATTGGCTGTAATTCCACGGGGCCTCCAGGTCTCACCTGGAGGCTGGCAACCCTAAGGAAATCCCCCATCTCCAGAGCCACCAGCCATCTGTGCAAGGTCACACCAGCAGCTACACCAAACTGGCTCTCTGGTGCTCTAGCACTTACTGATTTTTTAAAGCCCGTGAAAATCCCTCCAGTGACATAGGAGGGGAAATGGTGGCCAGGGAGAGGGTGGAGTTCAAGGAAAGTGTTAAATAGTGGGTTCCATGGATGAGCAGACCCCAACTCTAGTGATCAGCTCTACTTTATTAGTGATTTCAGCAAGAACAAGACAAGACTCCGGAGCCTCAGCTCTGTTTAATAGCATGTAATTGCCACACCCAAACACACCCCACTCCCAGTGATAGGGTATTTAGAGAGGTCATTTCGGGGGGGGGATCGCGCCC
>NW_015174897.1:300564-317510 GCF_001447785.1 Gekko japonicus | reverse complement strand
AGGAGAAGAGAGGAGGGTAAGTTGCTTCCTCCCTGCCTCTCCTCACCCCTGCCTGCCTGGGGCCAGGGAGGGCCTTCGCGGGACTTCCTTGCACTCCCGCCGGCCTTGCAGGTCCACCGCCGGGCCCCTCATGGGGCTCGGCAGTGGAGCTGCAAGGCCGGCAGCGGCGGCCGGGACCGTTGGGGGCGGGGTGTGCGGCCTTATGACACACTTCTGGTGATGTCAGGCGGTGTGGCCTTATGACACACTTCCGGTGATGTCAGGGGGTGTGGCATATGCTAATGAGTTATGCTAATGAGTTCCCCTAGCTCTTTTTCTACGAAACGACCCCTGGGTATTTACATAACATTACTACTTGATTGGTTACTTTCCGTGTCCTGATAGGCTATTGTGGTCCAAGCTCAGCCAGTCTCTGGTGTGACGGGCCTGGAATGATTCAGTCCCAAAACAGAACAGAAAGAAAATAGTTCTGATGTAGGTGGGACTTTCTGGAAGGCATAGAGAATCTGGTTTGAGAAAGAAATAAAAAGTGTGACAATGACAGGAGAAAGCCTGGAATGTGGACGATTAAAGGATGGCGTTATATGGGTGGCCACAAAATTTTAGTTCCACTTTGGAAGCAAAGCTGGAGGAAAATTTCTGCGTGGAAGAAAAATAATAATAATACAGTGATATCACTTATAATGTAATTTATAATATAATTTTCAGTAGGGTGTCCGGTTTCACTTAGGAAACCAACTGTCATTAAAAACTTAATTTCAAAAAAAGAGAGACAGCCGATGGCTTGTTGATGATACCGTGAGGTGTTTTGCTTGGAAAATATCTTTCCAGATGGGCTGTATAGGATAGTCTCTGCGTTACCCTTCGATACAATCTGCTTCTGGCTTGACATCTGTTTTAAAGCTACCGCAGGACTGTCCTGAATCACTGACGGGGAATACCACACAGCCATTCTGTGCCTTATAGTTACGGGAAGTGGAGAATTGACATACATTAAAGCTCACCGCCAAGTGTTTTAAATCTGACGCTCCGCCATTATAGTTTTTTGGCCAGCGCGGGCTTCCCAGCGGTACTGAGTCCTGTGTGTTGGCCAAAAGTGCCGTGCCCATAGAGTCTTATCTGCTTTTCGAGAGGCCTGATTAGATACGTGTGAAGTGCGCCCTTAACACACCAAAGGCCGTTTTGTAGCACTCTTAACCATTCATGAGAAAACAACCCTCAGATCTTCCTGCGCCTCAGACCTGTTGTTTGCCTCTGCGACAAGATTGATGTGACCACTGTGTGCCGCAGAGTGCGACAGATCCTCTTCTTGTTGCTTTTGTACACATTTCATCTCAAATTGGCATCTTGATGTGACAGGGAGGATAATAGCATAGGAAGGGGAGGTATATGCTAACTGACAAGACAATATGTTTTGTTTCTGCTTGCGGCGGAAAGCCCCTGAGAGGAAGAAGAGGGGGGGGGGGAATGTGGACAAGGTATCTTTTAATTTCGCCCACACCAAATTTCGCCGGGATGAACACCAGCTGACACTGTCCTGTTTTCCGCTCCTTCCACGTAAGCCCTTTGCTGACAGAGGCTGAAATCGTGCCGGGGACCAAAAACACTTTTGACAGGGAGAGGAATGCCTCTTGGAACACGAAGCAGCCAGCGTTAAAACTGTTTCATTTGTGCTTTTCAGCTGAGCCCGTTCACAGGGAGGGCAGGGTATAAATTGAATAAATAACTAAACAAATAAATAAATAAATAAATTATAGGAAGCATCACAGTAAATGAAAACGATTAGGCAAGAATCCCTCTGTTTATTTCTGTTAATTAATGTGGCAGAATGTACCTGATCTGACCTACTGGCCCTGTTCTACTTTGGAGTGGCTGTTCTTTCACTCTCAAGAAGCCCACCGCCGCCACCTGATCAATTTAGGGATTCTCCACTGGGAGCTCTCCACTCCTCCACTTGCACCTGCTGGATGGCCTTGGGCAAGCCGTAGTTCTGGCAAGAGCTGTCCTTGAAAAAGAGCAGTTTCTGTCAGAGCAGTAGTCAGATCACATAGTAGAATTTTTACTCACAAGATTCCACAGCTTAGAGGGAGCATTGCGCTGGACTCTAATTTTTGTTCTTCTGCAGAATCTAATGCCACTGCTAATGATGGACAAAACCTTTGCAGGGAAGTGGAGGATGCAGAGGAGACAAAACAAACAAACAAACAAACAACGAAGAACATAATGACATTTAAAACACTGTTCTCGAAAAGCCAGGTTGTGTTCTGCTAGAGACCTAGGCGATCTCACAGAAGGAAAAAAAGATTTCAGATGAATCACATTAGTTTTCTTCTGTTTTTTTCTGGTCCAACTTCTTAGCCAATTGGATTTGGGCTGCTGGAGAAGATCAATCTAGTACTGGGTTCCTTTTTTTACAAACAGGTGCTGTTTGAAACGGAGTCATTAAAAAGTAATGGGAAACTTCAGGATGTGCCTCACTGCAGTGAATCAGCAAGACTGCATGGCTGTGAGTTTGGAGAGGGGAAAAAGAGCACCTCTGGTATGAATAATAAAACCCCCCCCCACCAATACATTCACAAGCAATCTGGAAGGAGAAGAGCATTTTTCTTTTAATGAAATACAGAAACGCTAAGGCTCGCCTTGCGTCATTGCAAAGATAACCAACTGCCAGTTGCACAGTGCATTCCAACAAAAAGTACTAGGTACGTGGCCCCAGAGTAGCCCGTAAAAAACTATTAGAAGAAGAAAAAGAAGAGGAGGAGGAGGAGGAGGAGGAGGAGGAAGAGGAGATTGGATTTATACCCAGCCCTTCACTCGGCGTCTCAGAGCAGGTTACAAACTCCTTCCCCTTCCCCTCCCCACAAAAGACACCCTGTGAGGTAGCTGGGGCTGAGAGAGCTCTTACCAGAACAGTCCTTGAGAGAGCAGCTCTGACAGAACTATGGCTTGCCCAAGGTCATCCAGCAGCTGCAAGTGGAGGAGTGGGGAATCAAACCTGGTTCTCCCAGATTAGAGTCCGCACTACACTTAACCACTACACTTTCACAATGCTGACCAGTGTTCCCTCTAAGCTGAGTTAGTGTGAGCTAGCTCACAGTTTTTTAGCCTCCGGCTCACACATTTTTGTCTTTAGCTCAGGAAGGAGGGCTCCGGAGCAAACTCATTGTCAGCATTGGGTCCATCTCTAGGGGAGGAAAGCAAGCACTCAACATGTAACTCAAGGCACAAAAAAGAGCCGTTTAATAAAAGAATTCAAAACGACATCCGATTTCATAGAATGTTTGCAAAGCAGAAACCCTTCTGAAATACAAAACAATAGCAACATTTAAAAAGGAAGCCACTGACAAGCAATGTTCCCTCTAAGCTGTGGAGTCTTGTGAGCAGAAATTCTACTTTGTGAGCTACTGGCATTAAAGTGGTGAGCGAGCGATTTGGCTCCTGCATAAATTAGTCTGCTCTGGAGCCATCCCTTCCTGGGCTAAGACAAAAATGTGTGAGCCAGAGGCTAAAAAACTGTGAGCTAGCTCACACTAACTCAGCTTAGAGGGAACACTGCTGACAAGTAGTAATTAAAAGACTGGTTTACGGACATAATAAAAACAGTCGTTTCATGAACTGTGAGCAGTTCCTTAGAAGTAACTTATTGTTCCAGGCTGAGGGAAAAGGAGTTGGTCCTGCATTGGTAGCATTCATCAAGTCCCGTCCCAAGCAGAAACTCCACGTGGCTACGTGGCTCCAGAAGGTGTCCCAAGCTAGCCTTCTTCAGGCTCCCAGCTGCATGCAGTTAACAGTCAGCCAGTTTCTCTCGAAACCGGGCAGGTCTCAATCTGTAAGAATTTACAGCTAGTAGTTGATGAGAGCTGTAAAATCTATGGGCTTACCAACAGCTAATCCTTACATTCATGTATGCAGTAGCCAAGTCGCTCGCTCACAACTTTAATGCCAGCAGCTCACAAAGTAGAATTTTCGCTCGCAAGGCTCCACAGGCTTAGAGGGAGCTGAGAACCAAACAAAAAATACGAAGTGAGGAATCCATTAGAGGTATTCACGGTATCGCAAAGTATCAGTTCAAACAACTGTACGATAAGTTGGCGATTTAAAAGTCCAACTTGGCAGTAATCTACTGAGAAACGTTCACAGTAATCAGCAAAGAGATGTGGACAGGGCTCTAGTCGGGGGGGAGCTCTCAGGTACGGAGCTCCGGAAGAGAACCTCTAGGGGGCGGGGCGGTCACGTGGTGAAGCCCCGCCCCCTTCCTTACCCCGCCCTCTGCTTCGATCCTCATTCCATTTGGGAATGAGGATGAAGCAGGAGGGTAAGTAGCCGGGCCTTCTGACACACTTCCGGTGATGTCAGGAGGTGTGGCCTTCTGTCACTTCCGGTGATGTCAGGGGGCGTGGCATATGCAAATAAGTTATGCTAATGAGTTATGCTAATGAGCTCCGGCAGCTCTTTTTCTACAACAAGACCCCTGGATGTGGATGGGACGGGGTGCCGGCTCTACTCCCGTTTCGAAGTTTCCTTCTTCAAGGCCAACCTGTCGCATTTCAGTTGCAGCACATCAACAGCTCAACGATGTCCTAAACAGCAAACCTCCAGGCCCCACCTGGATGCTGGCAACCCCATCTGACACACGAGGATGTTGGGGAGCTGCCAAGGCCTTTGACCGACACTCTACGGAGGCACCCCAGTTTTTAGGGCCACCCAGCCTTGGTCCCACAGAACTGCTTTACAACGAGTCCTGCAATTTGTCCGTCTGCCTTAGTGCGGTCTCGTCTCATCGGCAGCCCCATTCCAAGGTCTCAAGAATTTGTTTCGCCCAGCTCTGCTACCGGAGATCCTCTAGGCCAGTGATGGCGAACCTTTCAGAGACCGCGTGCCCAAACTGCGACCCGAAACCCACTCATTTATCGCAAAGTGCCCACACGGCAATTTAACCCGAATACTGAGGTTTTACTTTAGAAAAAACAGCTCCTACATTCACTTAAGATGATCCAAACAAAGTAAGGAATGCAATCCCAAAGGCTTTCATTGACTTAAAATTATTTGGCAGAAAATTCGACACTTTAATGATGGTCTGGGCCTGGCTGGGGCGATGGCACGTGTGCCCACAGAGAGGGCTCTGAGTCCCACCTCTGGCACCCGTGCCACAGGTTCGCCACCACAGCTCTAGGCTGAAGAGACAAGGGAACGGATCTTGCCGTATGCAAGTTTGGACTGGGCCGTCTTTACCGGGGAAGTTCCTGGTGGGCAGCTCCCACAGAGGGCCACGGGTGCCCAGCTGAGTGGTCCCCTGTGGGGCCGCTGTTGTTGCAGAGTCCAATTGGCTCAGACCAAGAGAACTGCTGCGGTGGCTCAAGTGGTTAAGACGCTGAACTGCTGGCTGTGGAAGGACGGTAGTTCAGCAGTTCGAGACCCGGGTGTGCCGCATGACGGAGTGAGCTCCCGTCTCTAGTTCCAGCTCCTGCCAACCTAGCAGTTCGAAAGCAAGAAATTGCAAGTAGATAAATAGGTACCACTTCGGTGGGAAGGTAACAGCGTTCCGTACGCCTTGGTGTTTAGTCATGCCGGCCACATGACCACGGAAACGTCTTCGGACAGCGCTGGCTCTTCGGCTTTGAAACGGAGATGAGCACCGCAACCCTAGAGTCGGATTCGACTGGCTTTCGAGCAAGCGAACCTTTACCTTTACCTTTAAGAGAACATAAGAACATAAGAGGAGCCATACTGGAAAACAACAGATCTTAATATATCACCCACGAAGATCTTTGCAATCAATTACAAGTTAAATGTAATATATATATCTCTTATACTAATAGATATTGTGAAGTGTTAAATCAGATACTAAAAGTAAGTGATCAGAATATACCTGTGGTTATTACACTCTGTCTGTCTGTCTGTCTATCTATCACAGGGGTGTTGAACTCATTTGTTATGAGGGACAGACCTGACATAAATGAGACCTCGTTGGGCCAGACCACGTGTGTCATAAAATGTAATGCCAGGTAGCGGAGATATAAACTTTAGAAAGGACACAAACGCAAATGGTGGTTTTTTTTTACTTAAAATAAAAACATGCTTAAAACATTAGCACTCTTTCAATATTTTGTTTATTTAACAGTGCCTGATAACTGAGACCCCTTGCTCTGAATTATTGCATCAAAATGTCTGTGCTGTTGCAATCTTGAGTATGCTGTTCGGGTGTGTATTGTGAGCTGCAAACCTACGATGATGCAGCAGCAGCAGCAGCAGCATAACTGGAAGAAGAAGCAGAAGACAGCCGGTTCCACTGTGTGCCTGGTAGAAACCCTCTGGGGGCCTGATCTATCTATCTTGTTGTTGTTCAGTCGCACAGTCGAGTCCGACTCTTTGCAACCCCATGGACCAGATCACGCCAGGCCTTCTGGTCTTCCGCCGTCCTCTGAAATTGGCTCAATTTCATGTCCGTTGCATCTATGACACTGTCTAACCATCTCAACCTTTGCCGTCCCCGTCTTCTTTGACCTTCAGTCTTTCCCAGCATCAGGGTCTTCTTCTCCAGGGAGTGCTCCCTTCTCATTGGGTGGCCAAAGTATTTGAGCTTCAGTTTCATTATCTGGCCTTCCAGGGAACAGTCAGGGTTGATTACTTTTAGGATTGACTGATTTGATCTCCTTGCAGTCCAAGGGACTCTCAAGAGTCTTCTCCACCACCATAGTTCAAAAGAATCTATTCTTCGGCGCTCGGCCTTCCTTATAGTCCAACTCTATCTATCTTATGGGTATCTTATTATGTATTTATTACATTTTCATCAAATTAATTCCTATAACAATTATTTGACTCAACTCACACACATTGTGTATTCAATACCACTTCTAATTAATTCTGTAAGTAATTAAAAGGGGGAGAGGGAATGACATTTTATATTTTATTATTATGAAATAAATCCGCTCATTCTAAAGAAAGCAGAGAAAACCGTGACGTGCACTCTATAACAGAATACATCAATTTTACTACAATTTATTACTTCAATATAGTTCCTGTAGTTCTAAACTAAGAATATCAGTTCATAGCATTATTTAAGGACTACTTATTGCACAGTGCTATACATTTTAAATTACATTCGCTGTGAGCTAGCTTACACTAACTCAGCTTAGGGGGAACATTGGTTGGAAGGGAACTCCGGGGTAACCTAGTCCAACCCCCTGCACAATGCAAGAAATTCACAAATCCCTCCCCCCCCATACCCCAGTGACCGCTGTTCCATGCCTAGAAGATGAGAAAAAAAACCTGCAGGATCCCTGGTCAGACTGGCCTGGAGAAAAATGGCTTCCTGACCCCAAAGTAGTGATCAACGTTTCCCTGGGTGTGTAAGAAACGGCCACAAGAACTAAGCACTGAGGCAACCCTTCCTGCCTTCCCTCTCAGGATCTGTGGACCCCATTTTCCTCTTCAGCAGCAGAAAAGATGGTTGGATCCAAACTAAAGCGTTCATGTTTGTCTGCCAGAAAGAAAAAAAGGATAAACGGTGAGTCACACAGCATTACTTATTTGGTGAACAGAAAGATGAGTGACTTATGTTTCCTGTTCCTGTAATGAATCCCCAAAAGAGGACTCATGCATTCCACTTTTGCTTATCACATCCTTACTGAGGTGTATATTCGCGCTGGCTTGGAGTCAGACAGTTCGGCGTTAACTTCCTAGTTTTTTGGAAAGAGATATTTAATAAGACAGTCCGCTTTAAGCTCTGGAATGATTTTGGACAGAAAGCAAAAAAAGTAAAGTGCAGTAATTTAGAAGAAGAAGAGAAGAGATTGGATTTATACCCCGCCCTTCACTCAGAGTCTCAGAGCATCTTACAAACTCCTTTCCCTTCCCCTCCCCACAACAGACACCCTGGGAGGGAGGTGGGGCTGAGAGAGCTCTGACAGGAACTGCTGTTTTCAAGAACAACTCTGACAGAGCTGTGGCTTGCCCAAGGTCATCCAGCAGCTGAAAAGGAGGAGTGGGGAATCAAATCCGGTTCTCCCAGATTAGAGTCTGCGCACTTAACCACCACGCCAAACTGCCTACATAGCAGCTCTAAAACCCACTAGATTTTCTTGTTCATACAAACTGGCTTTGTTCAGCATAGGGCTTCCACTCTCCAGGTGGAGACTGAAGACTGCTCTGAGACTCCGAGTGATGGGCAGGGTATAAATCCAATCTCCTCCTCCTCCTCCTCCTCCTCCTCATCTTCTTCTTCTTCTTCTGCCAGTTTGATGTAGTGGTTAAGTGCGCGGACTCTAATCTGGAAGAACCCGGTTTGATTTCCCACTCTTCCACTTGCACCTGCTGGATGACCTTGGGCAAGCCATAGTTCTGGCACACCTGTCCTTGAAAAAGAGCAGTTTCTGTCAGAGCTCTCTCAGCCCCACCTCCCTCCCAGGGTGTCTGTTGTGGGAAGGGGAAGGGAAAAGGAGTTTATAAGCCGCTCTGTGACTCCTTTCGGTAGTGAAGGGCAGGGTATAAATCCAATCTCTTCTCTTCTCTCTTGATATTGCTCTGGCATGGGTCCAGGTGGCCGTATCAGGGTAAGGGACCATCTTACGGGCAGGCTAACCAGTTGAAAACTGGGTGATCTCCAGGCCGCACATTGAGGTGGTGGACCTAACAGAATCTACCCTCTGAGACAGCCGTTATCTTCAGAGGGACTCCTCTCTGGAGATCAGCTGGGATTCCAGGAGAACTCCGGGTCCAGCCTGGAGGCTGGCAACCTGAACATGATAGCATACCTGAGGGCCTTGGTTTCCCCATAACTACTGACTAGATTTTGGGGGAGAGGGGAGTTAGCGATAGAAAGAGTTTTCGATTTTGTACAGCTTTCAACTTTCCCAGCGGTTGGTAATTGTGAAGCTGTGGTGAATTAGGGTTACCTTCCTTTACTAATGTGTCAGATCTAGGGCTTTCCAACTCCAGGTAAGGAGGATGCCTGGAGATTTGGTGGTGGAGTCTGAGGAGGGCAGAGTCTGGGGTGGGTGTTGGCGTGAGCGACTCAGCATCCCTGCAAATTCAGGGTGGGGGCGCTACATCATTCTAAGTGCGTATAGGTGTTATCTCCAATGGGATGCCTTCTATTTGTCTTAACCCGGGAGCTGCCTTCTCTCTGTGCCCTTTGTCCTCTCACTTGCTCACATGGCCTTCCACGGAGAAACACGTCTCCGCAGGTCTCTCCTGTAGAGACAATGCCCTCATACTCCCACACACGGTGCCGGAATAGCTGGGCATTTCTGATTCAGAAGGTACTGTTCTCTCCCCCCTTTCACCTGTAACCGGAATGTGAACTCGATTCAGGGGTCATTTCCTGCAGGAGCGCACAGGAGCAGAGCTCCGGCAGTAAGGAGCCCAGGGGGCGGGCACATGTAATAAGCCCCGCCCCCTGCTCCCAGCAGCCCTCAGTCGGGCCACAAGGAGCAAGAAGCAGCCAGGTTGCAGAGCCCCCCCCCCGGCCCGCCTTCAGGTACAAGCTCTCCCTCCTCTGTGAGGGCCGATCTGCACGTCCCCCCCCCCCAATAGCTAGCATTCCAAAACAGTCCAGTGGAGCCTGAGCGGTGGGTGTTGCCTTCTGACACACTTCTGGTGATGTCAGGGGGTGTGGCATAAGCAAATAAGTTATGCTAATGAGTTATGCTAATGAGCTCCTGCACCTCTTTTTCTACGAAATGACCCCTGACTGGATCTACTTGAGTAAATGTTTATTGGATCGCATTTATGCATCTGTGTTTTATTGCATTTTGACTGTTGTACACCGCCTTGAGCCTGCCTGTGCAGGCAAGGCGGGATATAAATCAAAATAAATAAATAAATAAATCTAAGTGTTTACCTTTTTTGCAATATTCTTCTTGGGAGATTTATTTACTGCAATCCGTATCACGCTTCTATGACTGGGCAAACTCTCTTCTAGTAACCAAATGTCCCAAGAGAGGGGAGGAGAGGGGAGTGCATCATAATGCCACAGAGTCCGTCCCCAAAAGCTGACATTTCCACCAAGACGATTGATCTCCGTGGTCTGGAGATTAGTCTGGGAGAACTCCAGGTCCCACTTGGAGACTGGCAGACTTACCCTGTTTCTTGTGTTGTATTCTGAGTTTTGTTTTATTTTGTTGGGGCTTGAACACACGTGAACACATGAAGCTGCCTTCTATTGAACCAGACCCTTGGTTCCTCAAGGTCAGGACTGTCTACTCAGACGGGCAGTGGCTCTCCAAGGTCTCTCGGGCTGAAGTCTTTCACATCACCCACTACCTGATCTTTCCTGGAGATGCCAGGGATTGAACCTGGCACACCCCCTGACATCAGGGGCCCGGCGGTGGACCTGCAAGGCCAGCAGGAGTGCGAGGAAGCCCCGCCAAGGCCCTCCCTGGCCCCGGGAAATGGGAAAGTCTACGCCCTTGAACCTGGGACCTTCTGCATGCCTAGCAGATGCTCTACCACTGAGGAGGAGGAGGCGATGGAGATGGAGGAGGAGGAGAAGAAAGAGGAGGAGGAGGAGAAAGAGGAGGAGGAGGAGAAGAGGAGAAAGAGGAGGAGAAGGAGGAACAGGGAGGAGAATGAGGAGGAGAAGAAGAGGAGGAGATTGGATTTATACCTCACCCTTCACTTAGAGTCTCAGAGCGGTTTACAATCTCCTTCTCTTTCTCTCCCCACAACAGACACCCTGTGAGGGAGGTGGTGCTGAGACAGCTCTCAGAGAATTGCTCTTGAGAGAGCAGCTCTGAGAGAATTGTGACTGACCCAAGGTCACCCAGCTGGCTGCATGTGGAAGAGTGGGGAATCTAACCCAGTTCTCCCAGATTAGAGTCCGCGCACTTAAAAAACTGCACCAAACTGAGCCTCGGTCCCTCTCCTAAGAGCTTCAACAGTCAATTAAAACCGAATCCTGGTGAGTCAGGAATAAAAGATCGGAATCTGCCTAGCCCATAGACAGACACACACTCACACCACTGAACCTGGATGTAATATAGAACAGTTCTACATTCTGAGATGACAATATTGTCGCGGCACATTGTCTTAGAAGGTGCAGAGCAAAGTTTGAGTCCAGTGGGCGCCTTTAAGACCAACAAAGTTTTTATTCAAGGCATAAGCTTCCATGTGCACGCACACTTCCTCAGATACAACGAAATGGAAATTACCAGTTCATACACACAGGTAGGGGGTGTGAGCAGTAAATTAGCAGACGGCATAATGAAGACGTTTAACAGATTCAAGGACCCGAACAGGAATAACAAGCTTAGTTTATATGGTTACCATTTGTGATTCTCATGAGATTTCTGCAGCGGCCTGCAAGGTTTGCGAACCAAGCAAACAGCCGTCATGTAGGCGTGTTCAACAGTTCATGAAGGCAGCCAAGATGCTGCAGTAAGGTCAAAGAGGGGAGAGAGAGTTCTTTTGAAATCCAATAGTCTGCTGACAGTTCCGGCAGAGAGGGAACTAGGGAGAGTGCTGACACACAGGGCTATGGACTGCACGGCCAACTCCCAACGCCACGACCTCCAAAAGGAAATAAAGAGATATTTTCCTCCCGCCAGTTCAACTTGTGCTAAGATGGAACGGATGAGCTCTTTACTTTTTCCCTGTCAAGGAAATGCCTTCTCTGGTGGTGAGTCCGTAACCTCCTTACTAACAGATTTCTTTTTTTTTTTTTGAGCCCCCAGAGGGAATTTTTTTTTTAAATCAAACTACAAAACTACTACAGAAAAAAAGGGAAGGGGGGACTACATATATAGGATAAAGCAAAAGAACCCACTACTAACTAAAAACCCAAGAGAGGAGATCTTCACTAGCTTAGTTACAGCAAATCTTCACTTCACTTAGATTGTTATAAACTGAGTCAAACATTTATATTACTTTCTTTTTCTTTAACTCTTAAATTTAACTGTCTAGGAACAGTACCCCCAATCATCCCCATTCAAAATTCTCAAAGGCACAATTCAGAGTCCTTCAGCCTTCACTTCTCCTTTCCTCGTCTGTTCCGCAGCTTATAAGGACTTTTTGGAGCGGCTGCCCCTTGCTCTGTCAGAGAGTCCTCTCCGGAAGAACCCGAGTCCAGCTCACCACTAGACTTGCTGTCCTCTTCTTTTCCCCCATCCTCTGGTCTTCCCAGTTGAACCCTTAGGAATTCTTGAGCTTTCAGAACAGAGTCAATTGAGGCGCCTCTTCGTTCCGACGGTTCTCCGTGCTGTGAGACTTACTAACAGACTTCTGTTAACACGGGCCACTGGATACCAGCCGTGAGCCATCAGTGAAACCCTCAGGGTGCCAAACTCCAGGTGGTGGCTGGAGATCTCCTGGAATTACAACCAGTCTCCAGACGACAGAGATCTGTTTCCCCTGGAAACAATGGCTGCTTTGGAGGGCAGATTCTATGGCATTTACACCCTGCTGAGCGCCCTCCCCTCTCCAAATCCCTTCCTCCAAAGCAGCCCTTTTCTCCAGGGAAACTGATCTCTGTCGTCTGGAGGTCTGTTGTCATTCTGAGACAGCTACAGGCCCCGCCTGGAAGTTGGCAACCCTAACACAAAGTCAGCGCTTGTGCACATCCCGAGGTACTACCCATCAGAGCAATGTCTGAATGCAGCTTAAAAGTCAATGAGCGCTGTTCTTTCTTGCTCTTTCATGTTTTTTTAATGCTATAAAGTCCATTCGTTTGGGAACACTGCTCGCCAGCCTCCGCACGCCGACAGTTTAATGCAAGCCCTCCTCTCTTCCGGGATGCATTCTGCATAATTCATAACACGTGGAAATCGGGAGCAGGAGAAGAACCGCTTAGTTCTGCCCCATGACTTATGCATCTTCGATTCTTGCCAAGGCAGGCAGGAAGGAACAAGAATGATAATAGCAAAGTCTCGCTTTGGGATAGCTCTCTTAAGCGCTTTCCGTCTCCTATTCGTTGTTACCTTTCACTAGGGTTCCCCAACCCACCCCCGTTGCAGGCGAGGGCACCCTCGGTTTTGAGCACTTCTCTGCTTCCCAATCACCCCCTCTTATTGGCATGAACCCAGAAATCATTGAGATGTGCCTACGAAAACCGGAAGTTGAAAATACAAGAATTTTGGTGTAGTGGTTAAGTGTGCGGACTCTAATCTGGGAGAACCGGGTTTGATTCCCCACTCCTCCACTTGCACCTACTGGATGACCTTGGGCAAGCCGTAGTTCTATTAACAGCTGTTCTTGAAAAAGAGCAGTTTCTGTCAGAGCTCTCTCAGCCCCGCCTACCTCACAGGGTGCCTGTTGTGGGGAGGGGAAGGGAAAGGAGTCTTCTCCTTCTCCTTCTCCTTCTCCTTCTCCTTCTCCTTCTCCTTCTCCTTCTCCTTCTCCTTCTCCTTCTCCTTCTCCTTCTCCTTCTCCTTCTCCTTCTCCTTCTCCTTCTCCTTCTCCTTCTCCTTCTCCTTCTCCTTCTCCTTCTCCTTCTCCTTCTCCTTCTCTTTCTCCTTCTCCCGTCCACAGAAAGGCTTTGTAGCTGTGCATTAAGGGAAGGTGAGACGACAGACCACATGTTTTTCATGTCCCCGTATTATAAGGCGGCGCGTAACGAGATCGTCACTCCATTGACTGAAAAACATTTGGGCCTTTCTTCTATCTGACAGAAATCCCAAGACTACCTACCAAGTACCCAGGTTTTGTATGGCGATACTCAGGTTATGGAAATTTTAGGGCAGTTAGACATCAGGTAGTTACAGTAGTTAGACATTACTAGATTAAAACTGCTTTTAATTTTTTTTAAAATGTATTTTGGGATTTTGGAATCTTGAAAACGTGTACTTCTTTTTTTGGATGACTGGTCTAAGGACCGTAACGATAAACTGAACTGAAGGGAACTGAACAGGCACATTGGGGATGTTGGGGGGGGACGGACGCTTTGGTTTGGGGGCAAAACTCTATGATTTGATGTGAATTTTACCATAGAGTTTGGCCCCAAAACCAGAGTGTCGCCCCGCCAACATCCCTGACATGCTTATGTCACTTCCTGTTTATGTAGGCACATCGTGACACTCCTCCCCACTCCCGGAAAGTCCCCCCCCTCCCCTGCGATGATCGGACCTGGCAACTCTGCCTCTCACCACAGCTTTTAGAAGTTCTAGATCGGGGTCCCCAACCTTTCTGAGCCAGTGGGCATCTTTGGAATTTCGACATGGCATAGCGAGCACAGCCACAAAATGGCTGCCGCAGAAAGCGGAGTCCCTCACAAAATGGTCCCTGCAGTTTACCTTCAGTCATAGAGTGAAGATTTTTGCGTTGAGGTAGCAGCTGCCGCCAAAGCATCACTAAAAAAAAAAATCTGCCCTGTCAACCAGAAGTCCCCCTGGTTCCAGCCACTTTCTAAAAACATTTGGCGGGTGACAGGAAAAGTGTTGGTGGGCGCCACAGCACCCATAAGTGCTAGGTTGGGGACCCGTCTTTGGTGTAGTGGTTGAGAACGTAAGAATATAAGAGAAGCCAATATTGGATCAGGGCAACGGCCCATACAGTCCAACATTCTGTGTCACACAGTGGCCAAAAAATACCAGGTGCCCTCAGGAGGTCCAGCAGTGGGGCCCAGGACACTAGAAGCCCTCCCACTGTTGCCCCCCCAGCACCAAGAATACAGAGCATCCCTTGCCCCAGACCAAGAGTTCCTATCTATACCTTGTAGCTAATAGCCACGGATTGACCTCTGCTCCATATGCTTATCCAATTCCCTCTTGAAACCGTCCATGCTTCTAGCTGCCACCACCTCCTGTGGCAGTGAATTCCATGTGTTAATCACTCTTTGGGTGAAGAAGGACTTCCTTTTATCTGTTCTAACCCAACTGCTCGGCAATTTCATTGAGTGCCCACAAGTTCTTGTATTGTGAGAAAGGGAGAAAAGGATGTCTTTCTCGACCTGCTCTATCCCATGCATAATCTTATAAACCTCGCTCATGTCACCCCTCAGTCGTCGTTTCTCCAAGCTAAAGAGCCCCAAGCGCTTTAACCTTTCTTCATAGGGAAAGTGTTCCAACCCTTTTATCATTCTGGTTGCCCTTTTCTGCACTTTTTCCAGTGCTAAGAGGGGCAGACTCAAATCTGGAGAACTGGGTTTGATTCCCCACTCCTCTACGTGCAGCCAGCTGGGTGCCCTCGGGTCAGTCACAAGTTCTTTCAGAGCTGTTCTTTCAAGAGCAGTTCTCTCAGAGCTCTCTCAACCCCACCTACCTCAGAGGGCGTCTGTTGTGGGGAGAGGAAGGGAAGGAGATTGGAAGCCACTCTGAGACTCCGAGTGAAGGGCATGGTATAAATCCAACTACTCCTCTTCCTCCTCCTCCTCCTCCTCTTCTTCCTTAATACAGATTTATTTTTCGGGCCATGCAAGAATCCTGTAGGCACATTGTCTGCACAGGCTTACAGGGATTCTGAAGTCTTATCGGAACTCGGAAGGAGCCCAAAGAGTTCTGTCGCACCACCTTCCACCTGCCAATAATACTGAAAAGAAGAGGACCTTTCGCTTGCCAACAGTACAATGAGGAGCGTGTGTCTGTTCGACACTTTGGCACTATGTGAGAGAAATCAGAGTCCCTCCAAGGGCTCTGAAGAGGCCTAATCAGTTGTACTAATTCTTCCCAGCCAGGCAAAACATTCAGCGGGTGTCAAAGTGCCGGTGACATAAACAGAAGACTGGTGGCAGCGCCTGTTTCCCAAAGCACTCTGGTGGCGTGAAGCCCGTTCACTTCGAAAGTTGTTAACGCTGGTGTAGTGCCTGGAGGAACAGGCGGTCAACATTCCTTCAGCCAAGGAAACTTCTTTTAAGGTTGTGCTGGCAGCAGAATGTCAAACTAATTACACAGTTTCTTTCTCGTTGTTCTTTAAAAAAAGCATGCAGACATACGTGAGAACGGCAGTTTCCCGTGGCTGTCAGGCCCTGAATTGGATGTCCCGGGCTAACCCCATTTCGTCAGAGCATGGAACCTAAGTAGGGCTGCCAATTCCCCCCAGGGGGCGGATTTCCCCCCGCTTTGGAGGCCCGATTTCCGCCGCCGCGGAATCGGGCCCCGGGGGAAACCCCACCCCAGCGTGCACGTCAGCTGGAGGTGATGTGCTGACGCCGGGCACGCTGGGGGCGGGGCCACAGCCATTTGAGGGGAAAACATAGAGTTTTCCCCTCAAATGGCTGTGGCCCCGCCCCCAGCATGCCCGGCGTCAGCACGTCACATCCAGCTGACGTGCATGCGGCGTGCGCGCGCTAGGGACGCCGTCCGGGAGCCCCCCGCCACGAGAAGAAAAGGATTTGGCAACCCTAAACCTAAGCAGGGTTACGGATGCCAGCCTCCAGGCGGGGCCCGGGGATCTCCTGGAATTACAGGTCATCTCTGGACTACAAAGATCAGTTGCCCTGGAGAAAATGGGATGCTTTGGAGGGCGGACTCTACGGCATTGCACCCCACTGAGGTCCCTGGCCTCCCCAGGCTCCACCCCCAAATCTGTAGGACTTTCCCAGCCTGAATTTGACAACCTCCCATCCCCTGTTGGTGGCCAGGAGGAACCCGGCAACCGTAAGCAGGGTCAGCCCTGGCTAGTATTTGGGCTGTTGGACTTTCCACCTTCTCATTTTCCTTGCTGGTTAAGTTCCTGTTTCTTCAGGAGTTTTCCCCTCCCCACCCTGTTCCACGTGTGTTTTGCTCCCACTAGTGGTCAATTTGATACCACACAGATAAATGTCCAGCATTAAAACCTGTGGTTTAAATCCACAGGGAGATATGCTGGAAATAAACCCGTGGTGAAATCGAAGTGACCACTAGAGGGAGCAAAACATGCGCAGAACAGAAAAACGACAAGGAAGAAACCGGAACTTACCAGCCAGTAAAATGAGGATGCAGAAAAATCCTTCCTTCCTTCCTTCCTTCCTTCCTTCCTTCCTTCCTTCCTTCCTTCCTTCCTTCCTTCCTTCCTGTTATGTCCGCGGACCGCCCCCG
>NW_015174897.1:298830-300054 GCF_001447785.1 Gekko japonicus | reverse complement strand
CTTTCTTTCTTTCTTTCTTTCTTTCTTTCTTTCTTTCTTTCTTTCTTTCTTTTTATACCCCGCCCTCCCTGCCAAGGAAGGCTCAGGGCGGCTTACACAAGGTAAGAGGAGAAACAAACTCTTGCAGCCGATATGGAGAAGACATTTTCCTACTCTATAAAGAAGAAAGAGAAGATACTGTCAGGAGGCAACCAACTCATGGTGTTCCCAGGGCATTCCAGGCAAGAGAGGAAGGGTCTGCGCCAGAACCAAGAATAACCAAATTTGTGGCACACTTTGACCAGTGCTGAACACCCAGGTCCATGTTGTACATTGTCAGGACAGTGGGAGTTACAAATTTTGATAGGCTATACACACAGAGCAGCAGAAACGCCGTCTGTTCTCTCTTTAGGCAAACAGGTTCTCATCAGGGAGGCGGCAACCAATCCCGTAGCTACAGTGCGGCATCTCAGGGCCAGGCCCCCCAACTTATCACCCAGGTCTCCCAACGTCCCATCCAGCCGGTTCAAAACTTTTTATTTTATTTTTCATGCCGCGGCTGTGCTGCACCGTCGCCTGCCCTTGCTGGACAGCCACGCCCTCCATTCCTACGCAGCCTCTCACCAGTTTGGTGTCGTGGTGAAGTGCGCGGACTCTAATCTGGGAGAACCGGGTTTGATTCCCCACTCCTCCACTTGCAGCTGCTGGATGACCTTGGGCAAGCCATAGTTCTGATAAGAGCGGACCTTGAAAAAGAGCAGTTTCTGTCAAGAGCTCTCAGCCCCACCTACCTCACAGGGTGTCTGTAGTGGGGAGGGGAAGGGAAAGGAGTTTGTAAGCCGCGCTGAGACACCTTTGGGTAGTGAAGGGCGGGGTATAAATCCAATCTCCTCCTCTTCTTCTTTTACCTCACAGGGTGTCTGTTGTGGGGAGGGGAAGGGAAAGGAGTTTGTCAGCCGCTCTGAGACTCCTTTGGGTAGTGAAGGGCGGGGTATAAATCCAATCTCTTCTTATTATTATTTTACCTCACAGGGTGTCTGTTGTGGGGAGGGGAAGGGAAAGGAGTTTGTCAGCCGCTCTGAGACTCCCTTGGGTAGTGAAGGGCGGGGTATAAATCCAATCTCCTCTTCTTCTTCTTTTACCTCACAGGGTGCCTGTTGTGGGGAGGGGAAGGGAAAGGAGTTTGTCAGCCCCTCTGAGACTCCCTTGGGTAGTGAAGGGCGGGGTATAAATCCAATCTCTTTT
>NW_015174897.1:290534-298635 GCF_001447785.1 Gekko japonicus | reverse complement strand
GGTAGGCTGCACTGCAGTGTACTCGGGGTGGGGGGGACCGGGTTGGGGCGGGGAAGGTACCTGCAAAAGTACTGTTTTCATCGGGGGCGGGATAAGAAACTAAGAATGTTTGGGGAGAGCAATCCTAAGTGGGTCTGCTCAGAAGTAAGTCCCATTTTATCCAAGTGCTCTTAAAACACGTGAGCCCCCCCCCGACTTATTTAAATGCCCCCGAAGAAAAGAATGCCCCTCCTCGAAGGAAAAAATCCTGGCTACACCCCTGTTGGCATCTCTACACGGGGGCCCGGGCACCACGTTGGGGTCTCCTGCCCTGGATAGTTTCATAAGCCAGTTTGGTGTCGTGGTTAAGTGCACAGACTCTAATCTGGGAGAACCGGGTTTGATTCCCCACTCCTCCACTTGCACCTGCTGGATGACCTTGGGCAAGCCATAGTTCTGATAAGAGCTGTTCTTGAAAAAAGCAGTTTCTGTCAGAGCTCTCTCAGCCCTGCCTGCCTCACAGGGTGTCTGTTGTGGGGAGGGGAAGGGAAAGGAGTTTGTAAGCCACTCTGAGACTCTTTTGGGTAGTGACGGGTGGGGTATAAATCCAATCTCTTCTTCTTCTTCTTTTGCCTCGCAGGGTGTCTGTTGCGGGGAGGGGAAGGGAAAGGAGTTTGTAAGCCGCTCTGAGACTCTTTTGGGTAGTGGGGGGGGTATAAATCCAATCTCTTCTTCTTCTTCATAAACTGTGCAGTGCTGGGACTAGGCCGCTGTGAGAGCACAAAGCGAAGAAGTCTCCTCACGACCATTTTGGTAGAACACGAAGCCACCAGCTTAACTGTGCTGAAGTGAGAACCGGTGCTTCTGAAACACCAAAATGTAAAAACTGCTGAGACTTGGAATTTGATTTTGCTCTGCACGAATACATCTGGTGTTTATTGGCTCGGTTTTGTTGCCAGAAAGCCCCGTGAGCCCGGGTCTGGGAGCAGAGCCAGCGTCTACCAACGGAGCTCAGTTTTTGTAATCGCAAAAAGATTCAATATTCCTCTGATTTAAAGTCCCCGGGCAAGCTCACAGAGGCTTTTCTTTTGTTTACAGGGCACATGTGCGAGGAGAAATAAAACAGTCATTTGAATACGCTGGCCAATTAAGAGTTTATTTCCAGCCTCTCACACAAAGATCTGGCTTACAATCACTTCACTTCACAGGCGCAAAAATTTGGAGGCCGTTTCCCTTCGTGTGAGTACAATCACGCTGAGACACAGTAATGAAACATTATTAACAAGAACTTTAACGTCGAAAGCTATTAGAGGCGTCTAATACTTTTGATGACCATCTGTGTAAATACTGACGTGTGCATTTTAATGTATCCTGTCCCCGACGGCGCCATATTGACGTGGTTTGCCAAGCGGTATTGGAGCACGAGTTTGATACCGCCAAAGGTTTTAAAAGTATAATATCCTAAGGCCCTGGAGGATATACACTACCAAGAAAGGAATTTTTTTTCCAAATGTATTCTGCATTACATTTGCACACAGAGAAAGCCAAAAGAAAATTAAATCCAATATGTTTGTGTTCCGCATGATCCTATCTTTGGGGAATCTTTAGTGCTTATCGGGGAAAAATATTAGACTGTATTCGGCTTTTATTTTACCAAGGGACGCTATTCCATATGGTGAACGCTAATATGCTAAGCATATGTTAAAGTCTGGAAAATGTGGCTCGCCGCGAGTGGCGCAGGCTATCCCGATCTCATCAGATCTCAAATGCTATACCCACAAGGCACCCACAGGCCGGAACTGGGAGGGAACCACAAAATCTCACCGCTTGACTTTAATTAATGAAGTATATATTTTGATAATGGTTTTTATTGCTTTTAAATCTGCACGTCACCTAGAGCCCCACAATCATGGTGATTAGGGGATTCAGAAATGTAAATAAATAAATGTGAGACCTGTTCCTTGTAACAAATGAGTTCAACACCTCTGCATAGGGTTTTCAAGGCAACAAGACTAGCAGAGGTAGTTTGCCTGCCTCTGGCTCCGGTCACACGGGCAGGAAACTGCGGGGGGGGGAGCGTGGCTGTTTGCCCCGGGGCAAACTAACGCGCGGTTAAGCAATCAGACCTCCTGTGGAGGTTCTGTGGAGGTTCCGTGGGTAGGGAGAGGTGCTGATCACAGGACACGCCTGCGTGCAACGAAGAAGCGCACGGTGCAGCAAACTGGTTTTCTTTTTTTGTGTACACGACGAATGCGCATGCTCCGTTGGGTGCGTGTGCGCATCCACGGAGACTTGGGGGGAAAAAACTTTTTCGCAAGGGGACATAGGCGGGGCCCGGATGCCACTGGAAACGCGATCAGACGCCCGCCCTTGCCCCGTGGTTTCCGGAAACTAGTACCTCCGAGGTACTAGTTTTTTGCTGCGCATTTTCGGCAGGAAGCCTTGGTTGTGCCACGGAAGCGCTACGCTTCCCAGATGTGCCGGTGACATCGCGCCCGGAAAATCCACCTGTTTTCCGTCTCTCTTGTGTGGCTAATGTTCCGTGTGACCGCAGCCTCTGTGTAGCAATCCTGGATTTCCCTGGTCGTCTCCCATCCAAGTACTAACCAGAGCTGACCCTGCGTAGCTTTTGAGATCTGGTGAAATCGGGCTATCCTGCGCCATCCAGGTTAGGGCTACACATTTCCATAGCACCAAGAAAGCAATCTGTGGACATGTGGGATAACACAAATCCTTGGGTGTGCATTCTGTCGCGCAGGTCTAGCTCCCAAATAGAATGGTACATAGTGAAAGATTGCAGCATAGTGCAGCAGAGTCTACCTGGTTTTGTGTGTGCTGACAAGAAACAAAGTTACACATGGAGCCTCTTTATCTCTGCAAAGCTAATACGAGTCCTTTATTGTAAGGAACTCCATTCTAGACAGGATAGAGTGGAGATAGGGTTCTAACTTAGTCTAACTAGCTAGGATGGATAGAGATGCAGGAATCATGTCCTGTCCTTATGGTGCCAAGATGGAGAAGGCTAGCACAGTGTGGAGAGAAGGTGTCAGACCAGAAAGAAGGAAGATTCCCTGAGAATAGCAATCTACATATCAAAGGGATAGTGTCAGAGGAGTAGAAGGGAAGGACGATCAGGGTCCTGGCTTATCTATCTATCTATCTCTCTGATAGTCCCTCTCTGAAGTCTAAGGCTAAGAGACAGTGCAAAGTCCTTCACTTCCAACATATGGTTACTCAGAGGAATCCAAAAGTGTCAGTTGATGGGATATAATCAGGCCCGTAAACAGGATTTTATGCCTTGTTGGGCAAATTTTTTTCTGGTGGGGCTGAAGTTCTCAGTACAGAAAGAAAAGCCATATAGCCAATAGAAAGCTGTTACCAGGATAGATCTCTAAACTGCAAACTCTCAACCACTTTAGAAGACAGTTCTCAGCTGTTGCAAGTTAATCATTCTGCTAGCCTAAGCAACAATTGTGATACCAAGCCGGCAGGTGGGGGTGATGACTTCTATAGTCAAGAAAGGTAGCACTTAGGCAGGAAAACTCTCTTAAAGGAGACCAGTTTCTTGACACAGAGTTAGAAGGGATCCTAGAGGTCACCTATTCCGACCCCCTTGCTCAGCACCCCACTCTTCTTACAGGAGTGCATGCCTTTAAATTTTTTGTTTAAATTTTTGCAAAAAGCAGATCAAGGTGGGTAGCCATGTTGATCTGAAGCAATAGAACAAAGTTAGAGTCCAGTGGCACCTTTAAGACCAATAAAGTTTTATTCAAGGTGTAAAGTGTGCATGCACACGGAAGCTCACATCTTGAATACAAGTTTGGAAAAAATCAGTTGCAGCAGAAATTCTTGTGGGGCTGTGCCTTTAAGAAAGGGGACGGAGCCCACACAAGTCCCACAAAACACCATGGGGGTCTCCCTGCACTCTGCACTTGCCATGGCCACATTAGGAAGAATCGTTCTGTAGAAATCAAGCCTTTCTGCCAATGTTTTGCAGCTATCATTGATTTCATCTCTCTCTCCCCCTCTCTCTGTATCTGTTGTCCTTTGGGACCGCTACAGCAAACCACTTTCTATAGGATTAGCCATTGAATCACCCAGGCCAGAACTAGGCCACTTCGATTTCATGCTAAACATACAGTCGGTGTTTAGCAGACTTCAGAATTCTTTGCATAGTTGCAGTATCTCTGTCATGCTCAGTTGCTTCCAGCTCTTACATATATATGAAAACATCCTGGCAGTAGAATCTGTTGGAGTGAGCAACTCAGCATGCCTGGACGTCGGAGGACACTACATCACTCTAAGGGTGTGGTCACACGGCAAGCCTAAGAACATAAGAGACGCCAATGTTGGATCAGGCCAAAGGCCCATCCAGTCCAACACTCTGTGTCAAACAGTGGCCAGAAATACCAGGTGCCATCAGGAGGTCCACCAGTAGGGCCAGGACATTAGAAGCCCTTCCACTGTCCCCCCCCCAAGCACCAAGAAGACAGAGCATCCCTTGCCCCAGAGTCTCTATCTATACCTTGTGGCTAATAGCCACTGATGGACCTCTGCTCCATATGCTTATCTAATTCCCTTTTGAAGCCATAAGAACATAAGAGACGCCAATGTTGGATCTGGCCAAAGGCCCATCCAGTCCAACACTCTGTCACACAGTGGCCAGAAATACCAGTGCCATCAGGAGGTCCACCAGTGGGGCCAGGACACTAGAAGCCCTCCCACTGTTGACCCCCCCCCCCAAGCACCAAGAAGACAGAGCATCCCTTGCCCCAGAGTCCCTATCTATACCTTGTGGCTAATAGCCACTGATGGACCTCTGCTCCATGTGTTTATCTAATTCCCTCTTGAAGCCGTCCATGCTTGCTGCCGCCCCCTCCTGTGGCAGTGAATTCCATGTGTTAATCACTCTTTGGGTGAAGAAGGACTTCCTTTTATCATGATTTCTTTCCGCTGTACATTTGATCGGGGATATTTTTCCCCGCAGGTTGGGATGATCACACATCCCTCCCCGGACCGCTTGCATCGCGCGTTGAGGTTCCAGGCACCATCCAGATAGCTGCGTCACCCAAGCAGCGGCACGGTGTGAGGTTTTATAACTTTCTTCTTTGTGCATGCGCATATGCTTATGGAAAAATCACCGCTCCCACTTTTTACAGTGTTTCCCCACCTCGCAGAGCGAACAAAATGCACCATCCACGTACAACGTATATTGACGTATCGACATCTGTCTATGTGTGCTTGAACGTTCATGCATATTCAGTGCAGGATTGCTCATCCGCAGAACGGCAAAAGCTGGGGGGGAATTCAGAAAGAATTCCTTATTGGAAGGAGATACCTCATAAGACTTTCTCCTTATTGGAAGGAGAAAACAGCGCCCAAAATAGAAGTATGGTACAAAAAATTATGGGGTCACTATTTAATGGACGCGGTCACCATCAAATTAAATTATCTGTCGCAAAATCCCACAAAATCCACTTTTACAGAAAAATGGTTCCCAGTACTTGATTACTTGGCTCTCAAACAGTTCATTTCACCCGAATGGTCTCAATACCACAAATGGATATAACAACAATAGTTCGTGAATTTCATAGAATCTTGTCCTTGTCTTTGTCTATCTTCTTCAATGTTGTGAAAGTTGTCTCTTCTCTTATGCATATTGTTTAGTGTTATATTACATGGGTTATTGGAGGTTGATGTAAGGTTGGATTTCCTATTCTAAAAGAAGTTAAAAATAGTTACACAGTACCCACTCTATAGTATATAGGTACAAGGCAAATATAGGATTTGTTGTAAAGTAAAACAATGTAACTTATCCAACTTGTTATTTTATTGTTAAAGCAAGAAGGAAATTTTTTTTGTTGAATATGGTAATAATATGTATGTATTGCTGTTTTAAAATAAAAAATTAATTGAAAAAAAGAAAAGAAAAAAAGAAAGAAGGTCAGACGACCTAATCGCAATCATAGCGAGAGATGGCTGTCCAGATTGGCGAAATTGCAGATTCACAGCTCAAATATCCGGAAAGTACTTGATTTTCCAGGTGTTGGAGAATTCGGTACGAAACGGGGAGGATTGAGAGAGTGAGCCCACTTTGATATGGAGGACGAATGTGGCCGCCTGATCAGCAGTTCTAAATGCGATAGGGAACTGTGGTGAAACCTGATCAAAATGACCATGTGACCACAGCCTAAGTGGGTATAAGTGTTGTCTCATGGAGTGGGAGGCCTCTCTTTGTCTTAACCTGGGGGCTGCCCTCTGACCCCTCCTCTCTCTCCCTCACTTTGTCCTCTCCCTCCTATCACATGGCCTTCCCTGGACACACATGATGCCGGACTAGTGTTGCCAATCTCCAGGTGGGGCCTGGGGATCTCCCGCTTTTATAACTGATCTCCCGCCGAGATCAGCTCCCCTGGAGAAAATGGCTGCTTTGAAGGGTCAACTGTATGGCATTGTACCATGCTGAGGCCCTTCCCCTCCCCAAACCCCGCCCTCTCCCTGAAGACACTCCACTCTGAACAAGACAGCTTTGGTAATGATCACCCTAGCAGACTTTCTGCACCAAGCAGGCCCTTAGCATGATTTCCCTCACTTCAGGCCACTAAGTGATTACTACGATTTAACATTATTTGTTACAAAAACGGCTGGCAGCTCCTGGAAATCAGAGGTCCCATTGTGTAACATACAGAACGTAGTGGGAGGGAGAGAGTCTGGGAGGAAGAAAGATAAAAGCAGCTTGCTCCTGACAGAGTTGTAGTCTGCAGGCAAGACATGAAGAGATTATTACAATTAATGATATAGGATTGGAACCAAATTCCCTCCTCCTGCCAGCAGAAGAGATTTCTACTTTCCTAGGGGTACCTGGCTTGTGGATGAGTAAGGGTCTGAAGTCACGCCTCTGAGGCAGGTCTAGTGATGGATCCCACTGGGCTGAGGTCAACCGATCCCCCACATCGTACAGTCAAGGAGTCTGCTGTCAATTGGCATTCCCTGCAAATCAGTGCTGGATTTACGCATAAGCTAAATAAGCTACAGCTTAGGGCCTCGCAATCTGCTGGGGCCTCAAATAAAAACACAATATAAAAATGATTTCAAATATTAAAAAGGCGTATATATTTTAAATTTTTCTGAGACCAGCTGATGTAATTTAAAACAGTAGGGGGCCTCTGGGTTTTGTATAGCTTAGGGCCTCAGCAAGTCTAAATCTGGCCCTGGCCCCACCTACCTCACAGGGTGTCTGTTGTGGGGAAGGGAAGGGAAAGGAGTTTGTAAGCCGCTCTGAGACCCCAGCCGGGGTATAAATCCAGTCTCCTCCTCCTCCTCTTCTTCTTCGTCTTCTTCCTCCTCCTCCTCCTCTTCCTCCTCCTCGAGGGCCAAAGCGGCTTACAATAATAATTAAAACATCCCCAGCTAAACCCAAAAACTAAACAGTAAACCCCACCCTCAAATCTCTCCCCCCGCTCTTAAAAGATGCCTGCCAATTCAAGCACCTTCAAGAACCTTGGCAAACAGACAGTGCCTTCTGTAGTGCTCCAAGGAGATGCCCGCCTACATCTTCAGGAAGCCCATTCCACTTGGGTTGCCAACCTCCAGGTGGCGGCTGGAGATCTCCCACCCTTACAACTGATCTCCCGGAGACAGAGATCATGTCACCTGGAGAAAATGGCCGCTTTGGAAGGTGGGTGGAAGGTGGGCTGAAGGCACTGAACGCCCTCCCCTCCCCAACCCCTCGCCCTCCTGAGGCTCCACCCCCCAAATCGCCAGTTATTTCTCAACCTGGAGCTGGTGACCACCCTACGTTCCACAGAGCTGGAATCACAATGGAATAGGCCCAGGCCTTGGTCGATGCCAGATGAACCACCCTAAGTAGTGGGATAGCTGCAGGGGTCATTTCCTGCAGGAGCGCACAGGAGCGGAGCTCCAGCAGTAAAGAGCCCAGGGGGCGGGCACATGCAACAAGCCCCACCCCCTGCTCCCAGCAGCCCTCAGCCAGGTAAGTTGCAGAGCCCCCCCAGTTCAAAACAGTCCAGTCGCACCTTTAAGACGAAGTTTTATTCAGGTACAAGCTCTCCCTTCTCTGCGAGGACAGATCTGCATGGTCTCTCCCCCCCCCCCCAACAGC
>NW_015174897.1:166065-290431 GCF_001447785.1 Gekko japonicus | reverse complement strand
AATGAGTTATGCTAATGAGTTATGCTAATGAGCACCTGCACCTCTTTTTCTATGAAATGACCCCTGGATAGCTGACAGATGTCTGCCTGACCACCACTGTAGTTGGTGCACAGGGACAAATGGAAGGAGACCCATGCGCCCTCTAAGCTATGGAGTCTTGTGAGCAAAAATTCAACTTTGTGAGCGACTGGCATTCCAGTTGTGAGCAGGTGATTTGGCTGCTGCGTCAATTAATTTGCTCTGGAGCCCCTCCTTCCAGAGCTAAGACAAAAATGTCTGAGCCAGAGGCTCACACAAACTCATCTTAGAGGAATCACTGAAGGAGGCGCTCCTTCAACTATCTGCTTTGCCTTCAGAAGGCTCCTGTTCAATTCCTGGCGTCTCCCTTAAAACGGATCCAGTAACATCAAACCAGATTCCAGGAAATTCTCGTCGCTTCCGATAAAACCTCCGCTTCACTTCCAACGCCATATAGGCAGTCATCAGGCACTTACTCTCATAAAGGCGTCTCCTTCACATCTGCTTGCCAAATACACGTTTCGCTTTTCATTGTTCCTTCTCGCTGGCTTCGGTCTCTCGGCTATAAATTGTATTACCTGAACAGGGAGTGAAATGCTGCATAATTCTACTGGTCGGATAGATTCCTGGAATTGAGAAGACCTCACCCTGCCAACAAAAGTCAAAGCGATGGTATTCCCAGTAGTAATGTATGGCTGTGAGAGTTGGGCCATAAGGAGGGCCGAGTGCCGAAGAATAGATTCTTTTGAACTACGGTGCTGGAGAAGACTCTTGAGAGTCCCTTGGACTGCAAGGAGATCAGATCAGTCAATCCTAAAAGAAATCAACCCTGACTGTTCCCTGGAAGGCCAGATACTGAAGCTGAAGCTCAAATACTTCGGCCACCAATCCCGATCCTTCCAGGGGCCCTCCCCCGCCTCGGAGTCACGCGCGGGGTGGGGGGGAGGTATTTCTCCAGGCCTTACCTCTGTAGCCACACATACAGAGATTTTTGGCTGTAGTGGGCGTGGCCATCTCTGAAGCCAGACGGGACTCCGTTCCTGTGGGTTCCTCCCCAAAAATAGCCCTACTCTCAACTTTCCACAATTAAGAAAGGAACATCTGTCCATCAAGCTCCCGTTTTGATATATTTATTTCCTTCCCTATGATCCCCCCCCCCCGGAATTAAACCCAAACAAATGGTGACCATATAAACTAAGCTTGTTATTCCAGTTTGGTCCTTGCATCTGTCCAAGTCCAACAACTTTATTTTGCTGTATGCTGATTTGCTGCTCACCCTCTGCCTGTATGTATGGACTGGCAACTTCTATTTCAAAGTATCTGAAGAAGAGTGCATGCACATGAAAGCTTATGCCTTGAATTAAACTTTGTTGGTCTTAAGGGTGCCACCGAACTCGAACTTTCTGCTGCTTTGGACCAACACGGAGACCCACCTGAATTTATCTTCACAGTTTAGTCTATTTTGGGGTGGATCGAGGTGGGGTAGCCCTGTTGGTCTGAAGCAGTAGAACAAAGTTTGAGTCCAGGGATACCTTTAAGACCAACAAAGTTTTATTCAAAATGTAGGCTTTTGTGCGAGCACACACTTCTTCAGATACCGGAAGTGGGCGCGCACACGAAAACTTATACTTTGAATAAAACTTTGCTGGTCTTAAAGGTGCCACCGGACTCCAACTTAGGCTGCGGTCACACACACACTAAATAATCCACTTTCAATCCATTTTCAAACTGGATTTTTACCGTGTGAATTGGCAAAATCCAGTTGGGAAGTGCATTGAAAGTGGATTCTTTTGTGTGCATGACTTTTGCTTGATGATCACTATTCAAAGGACGCCTTGGGTTTCCCCTGTTTTTGTTTCCTTGTTGTTGGTGGAAAAGATGCTGAAGTAAACCAGAGAGACCTCTCTTTTAACCCCACCCTGGTTTTAAATTAAATTAAATATTTACACGATTCTTTCTCCCCCACCCTCCACCCTCTGGGCCGGTCTATAGAGGAGACAATCGGACAGGAACCGGAAGTGAAGGTTCCACAGTACACTCGTCTCCTATCTCTTTGGCCGACGTGCGGCTGCGCAGAGAGTCTGAGTCGCGCCTCGTTACCATAGCAACGAGGGGAGGCCCATCCGCAGACGGGCAGCCTTTCCCATGTCGCTGCCGGAGCCTGTCAGGAGGCGGCTGAGCTCCTTCAGTCGGACCGTCTTCACCGACAATAACCGCACCGGTCCCGACAGCCGAAGCGACGACAACCTTCCGGGTGAGCGTCGCCCTCCGTTGCCAGCGACCAAGATGGCGGCGGCATCGCCGCGGTCGGCGTATGCCAGGAACAATTCTGGAGGGGGGGGGGGTTTGCCAGAAAGTAAAATGGAGGCTTCGGCTTCGGCGCAGAGCTTGGACCTCTAGATTCGGTGGTCGGGCGCAAATGCAAAGAGCCCAAAGGGGCGCCCTGGGGAATTCCCACGCTCTGGGCTGAAGGATGCCATTTCTCCCTCGCGGGCCCCCTCCAGCGACACGGACAGGGCACGTTTACCCAGGAGGAGGAAGACTCACTGAATCCAATGAGATTTTCCTCCCCAGGCAGAGTGGTTGGGATTGCAGCCTGAATTCCTCCAAAGGTGTAACATTTGCAAAGGGAAGAGCCCAGGGCGCACCTTTAAGACTAAAAAAGGTTTATTCTGGGGATCAGCTTTTTGTGTGCTTTGCACACTTCTTCAGATACAGTGGAATGGAAGTTGCCAGTCCATGCATATAGATAGGTAAAGGTTCCCTTGCTCGAAAGCCAGTCGATTGCGGTGCTCATCTCCGTTTCCAAGCCGAAGAGCCAGCGCTGTCCGAAGACGTTTCCGTGGTCATGTGGCCAGCATGACTAGACGCCGAGGCGCACGGAACGCTGTTCCCTTCCCACCGAAGTGGTACCTATTTATCTACTTGCAATTTCTTGCTTTCAAACTGCTAGGTTGGCAGGAGCTGGAACTAGAGACGGGAGCTCACTCCGTCACGCGGCACACTCGGGTCTCGAACTGCTGAACTATTGACCTTCCATAGCCTGCAGTTCAGTGTCTTAACCACTTGAGCCACTTGAGTGAACAGCAAATTAGCATACAGAATAATAAAGCATGCCCACGAAAGCTTATATCTTGAATTAAACTTTGTGGGTCTTCAAGGTGCCCCCGGGACTCGAACTTTGCTCTGCTGCTTCAGACCAACGCGGCGACCCCACCTGAATCTATATTTGCAAAGGATCCTTTTATTTATTCTTTTAAAAAGCCAAACAGCGGCCTGACTTCAGTCCAAGTATCCTGGCAGCGTCACACTCTAAAGCAGAGGTGTCAAACTCATTTTTTACGAGGGCCGGATGTCACTTTGTCGGGCTAGGCCATGTGCGCCATAAAATGTAAGGCCAGGTACCAGATATAAACTTTATAAAGAACACAGGCAAACCCAATTAACAGTTTTACTTTTTAACTCACAAACAGGGCTTTTTGGGTAGAAAAAGCCCAGCAGGAACTCATTAGCATAACAGGCCACACCCAACAGCAGAAACTCATTAGCATAGTAGGCCACACCCTGACAGCACAGCACATTAGCATATTGGGCCACACCCCCATGTCACCAGAAGTGTGGTCATCCAGCCACACCCACCTTTTGCTTCTTATTCTGTTTACCTTGTTTGTTGCCAAAACCCAGGGCTTTTTTCGTAGCAGGAACTCCTTTGCATGTTAGACCACACACCCCCAATGTAGCCAATCCTAATGAGTGTCTGCTGTTGGGTGTGGCCTATTATGCTAATGAGTTCCTGCTGGGCGTGGCCAACTCCGGAGCCAGCCGGAACTCCGTTCCTGTGCGTTCCTGCCCCAAAATAGCCCTGCTCACAAACAAAAGCAGTTAATTCCTGCCAGTGAAAGCAACTGATTTACTGGGGAACCCACAACACCCCCCAATAAATGTATTTAATCATACCCAAGATTAGGTTTTCCCCCAAGGGATACCGCAAAAGAGGAGGAGTTTACATTTCCATCCATACCCGTTGCTTGCGGCTGGGTAAGAGTCCGGGCCTTATGTTTGACACCCCTGCTGTAAAGTGTGTGGATGTATTGGAACTGAATGTACTGCACTGCTCACGTTAAATGTTTTAAATTGGTTTTATTGTGTTATCTGATATTATTTATAATTGTATTATAATTGCAACTGCTGTAAGCCACCCTGAGTCCATTTGTGGGAAGGGCAGGATATAAATTGAAATAAGGAATGAATGAATGAGATCAGGCTAGCCTGGGCCATCCAGTTTTCAAGGCAAGAGATGCACAGAGGTGGTTTGCCATGGCCTTTCTCTGCAGAGCAAACCTGGGCTTCCTTGGTGGTCTCCCACCCAAGTACTAACCGGGGCCGACCCTGCTTAGCTTCTGAGGTCTGATGAGATCGGGCTAGCCTGGGCCGTCCAGGTCAAGGCAGCCTGTAGCGTATAAAAGAGAATTCCAGAAGGATGGCTGCATTGTAGCCAAAGTAAACCCAAGTCTTATTGAGATATATGTCAGAGTGATAGAGGTAGCAAGCAGTTACTATAGATCAGTTTGATCTGTTTGTCAGACCTAGCTGTCAGGCTAGTAATCATGTAATTACAGCCAGGTGTTTTCTAGCAGGTGTTACTCTTTCAGGGCTTGTTAGCGTTAGTGACTGCATCACCCTGTTAGAGATTGGCTGGGGTTTAGCATAATAGCTATCAGCTTAGTAAACTGGATGGGGACTTAGTTCTCATAGACTAAGGCACGACATGCTGTTCAATAGCCTGTAAATATCTCTGTATGTATTCACCTTTATAACTATATAAACTCTCTGTGCACCTTCATAACTGGTCAGTCTCCCACTTCTTATTCACAACACCCAATAAGTCTAGCATTATCCCAGACTTTCTTGATCTCATCAGAACTTGGAAGCTATGGAGGGTTAGCAATGGTCAGTACTTGGATGGGAGACCACCTAGGAAGACCAGGGTGGTTAAGCAGGGGGGGGCAGTGGGTGATTCTGCATTGGGTTCTCCCGCCATTGTTTTATGAAACCCCTGTTGGAACAGAAATTCCTTTCTGCATTCCATGCCGCTTTTGCTTCCTTTGATCATCGGGTTTTATGGTACCCTCTACAATGCATGCTGCTTTTGCTTCCTTTGATCATCGGGTTTTATGGTACCCTCTGCAATGCATGCCGCTTTTGCTTCCTTTGATCATCGGGTTTTATGGTACCCTCTGGAATGCATGCCGCTTTCGCTTCCTTTGATCATCGGGTTTTATGGTACCTTCTGCATAGATTTATGGCTGTTCGGGGGTGACTTTGCAGTCAGTACGGCGTTGGCCCCGGGGTATTTGAATGTGGTTTTGAGCTGCACTTTTCCCTCCCAGTTGAGAAAACGTGGAGCGAATGCCAGATGCAGAATCGCCCAGTGGCAAAAACCACCTCTGCTCATCTCTTGCCTTGAAAACTCCACCAGGTGGAACTTCATGGGGTTGCCGTGAATGGGTCTCAGCTTGATGGCACACTTTGCTTTAATGGCCCCTTAAAAGCTAACCAGATCTTATTCGAACTAAAACTTAAATGGACAAGAGCCCATTTTTTCAGGGGTATCAAAGCGGCTTTAGTTTTGAACGACAGCTAGAAGGTCACAGCCACAAATATGGTAACAGAAAGAGAAAACACAAAGCTGCAAAAGCATGCGCTTATATAATTACAAAAGATATATATTCATTCACACCAAGTGAAAAAATACAACAGTTTATTGTCTTTTGAAACAATCAGAACAGTTCATCTCATTAGACGGTGTAACAGGTAAGTAAAACCATAACGGTATGAGTTGTTGACGAAAATCTCCGGAGTTCAAATTCCGTTTCGAAGAGACTTCCTCTGAACGTCATCAAACTTTTTTGAGTGGCAACAAACAACAAGATGTTTTCTTTGGTTTCCATTAAGTATTCATTCCAAACTGTTAGTATCCTAATCCATGATCTACAGAAATCTACTTAGACAGGCACTAGATATTCCCTAGTAACACCTTCTGCCCGTCTAAGTAGATTTCTGTAGATCATGGATTAGGATACTAACAGTTTGGAATGAATACTTATTGGAAACCAAAGAAAACATCTTCTTGTTTGTTGCCACTCAAAAAGCTTGATGACGTTCAGAGGAAGTCTCTTCGAAACGGAATTTGATCTTGGAGCGGAGATTTTCGGAACGGAACGGAGATTTTCGTCAACAACTCATACTGTTGCGGTGCGGTGGCTCAGGGGGTTAAGACGCTGAGCTGCAGGCTGTGGAAGGTCGGTAGTTCAGCAGTTCGAGACCCGAGTGTGCCGCATGACGGAGTGAGCTCCCGTCTCTAGTTCCAGCTCCTGCCAACCGAGCAGTTCGAAAGCAAGAAATTGCAAGTAGATAAATAGGTACCACTTCGGTGGGAAGGTAACAGTGTTCCGTGCGCCTCGGTGTTTAGTCATGCCGGCCACATGACCACAGAAATGTCTTCGGACAGCGCTGTCTCTTTGGCTTTGAAACAGAGATGAGCACCGCAAGGCTAGAGTCGGATTCGACTGGCTTTCGAGCAAGGGAACCCTTTACCTTTTACCTTACACCATCTAATGAGATGAATTGTTCTGATTGTTTCAAAATACTGTAAACTTTTGTATTTTTTCACTCGGTGTGAATGAATATATACCTATTTTTGTAATTATATAAGCGCATGTTTTTGCAACTTTCCTTCTTCTTTCTATTAGTTTTGAACGAGCCACGAGGCACCCGTTACAGAAGAGAACGACTCTCCAGTGACTGGCAGGCCATTTCTTTGTCTCTCCAGATAATGAACTCGTCTCCAGTTTGCCGCTGCAGATGGCCCTCTATTTCAACCTTTGCTTTTTCCCGTTCTGGTGGGTGAGTAGCGTTGTCATGCTACAGCTGAAGGTAAGCCCTGAAGGCAGTTTGGACCTTAACGTTTCCAGAAAGTCAGTTCTTGTCTCCTCTCTGCAAGAGAAGGACTGTTATAGGGTTTTTTTGGGGGGGGGAGGCGGTATTTTTTGGGGGGTGTGCAGAGGTCATTTCGGGGGGGATCGCGGGGGATCGCGGTTCCCCCAGGGTAGTAGGAGGAGGCAGGAGAAGAGGGAGGGTAAGTTGCTTCCTCCCTGCCTCTCCCCACCTCTGCCTGCCTGGGGCCAGGGAGGGCCTTCGCGGGGCTTCCTTGCACTCCCGCTGGCCTTGCAGGTCCACCGCTGGGCCCCTCATGGGGCTCGGCAGTGGAGCTGCAAGGCTGGCGGCGGCGGCCGGGACCGTTGGGGGCGGGGTGTGTGGCCTTATGACACACTTCCGGTGATGTCAGGGGGTGTGGCATATGCTAATGAGTTATGCTAATGAGTTCCCCTAGCTCTTTTTCTACGAAATGACCCCTGAGTGTGTGTGTGTGTGTGTGTGTGCTTGGAAGTCATGATTGACTTTTGCTGACCCCTAGTGGGGCTTGGGCGTTCAGAGAAGTGGCTTGCTGTTGCCTGCCTCTGCCTCCCAGCCCTGGTATTCCTTGGAGGTCTCCCTTCCAAGTACTTGCCAAAGGTCGGCCCTGCTTAGCTTCCGAGATCTGGTGAGATCGGGCTTGCCGGGGCTATCCAGACAATTGGATATTGACTTATCCCCAGCTTATTGACTTATCCCCAGCAATGCCAGCATTGATGTCAGAAGATGGCAGGTAGAAACGTGTAGCGTTTGTCAGAGAGGGATTTAGACACAGGTCGTTTGGGGAAAGCAATGGTTAGACCAGGGGGCAGACATTCAGTTTACCGCGAGGACCTTTCCTGGCGCCTGCCGAGTGTTTTTAGAAAGTGGGAGGACCTTTGCCTAGCAGGTCCTGTGACTGGCCGCTGGGGATCTGATTGGCTGTGTATATTTACATTTAAAAATTGCTTTGGCAACAGTTGCCACCACAGCACAAGCGTCTTCACGGTATAACTGAAGAGCAGCGGTTATGCGTGCGAGAGAGCGTTTTCAAATACCGTGTTCATTTTCAAAGGCAATCCTGTTCAACAGCTTCCGCCTGAAACGCCGAAGAGTTCATATAAGCGCTATGCGTAACTCCATTCCCTGACTTTTTGTGGTTGGCTCCACCTCCTGCCTCAGCCATATTGTATTTGAACCAATTACCCCGTGTCAGAAGTCCAAAGGTGCCCCCGTGGGCCAAAAAGGTTGGGACCCCTTGGTGTACAGGGTGAATTTCAAAAAGATTAGCTTGCTGTCGGTCTGATCCTGTAATTTTGCACCATTTATTTATTTATGTCATTGATGAATCGCCCAATCCCTACTCTTGTAGAGCTCCGGGGCGATACACGACACAGTTAAAAACATTAAAAAACTATAAAATAAGTTCGAGGGAAAATGAGGTACCTTCAAAAGAAGAAATCATAAATGGACAAATTGACTTTAATTTTGAGGGGACAAAATGGAAGCTTTGAGAATCCATGGTCGAGGTTTGACAAATGGATGGAAGAATATACGAAACAAACCATTTGGACATACAACCCAATCAGAAGAACATGTGAACGATATTCTGAACTATAGGCAAAGGCTTATTTAAAAATATATGGTGGGAAAAATAAAAGTATAATTAGATAATGTATGAGGTAACTCGATAGACAAAACAATGATGGAAATGGTACCCCCGATTTTATGTATGTTTGTTTGTGTTTGTTTTCTGTTTGTCCTTTAAAAATAAAATTGTTTTTTTAAAAAAAACCAAACTATAAAACAAGTTCAAAAAGTATTAGTATTAATACACTCTTTTTTTTTAAAATCAAGTGGCAAAAATTACAGTTTTCTCCCATTTCCGGCCTGTGATTGCCTCGTGGGGCAAATAAAAACACTCTGAGGAGAAGGAGAATAAAAATCATGTGGACACTCCTGCCCTGCCTGAGTTCTGTTTATAGACTTCTGCTTGGTTCGACAACCCACAGATCCTTTCGCATGGTTCATTGAATGCCCCATCTTGTCGATTGTATCGACTCTGCGTAATCTGCCCTGAGTCCAAGCGAGAAAGGCGGGCTATGAATCACGTAAAGAAATGAAAATAAAATAAATAAGATGCCTGTGTTAAGTAGGGACTGCATTGGCCAAGCTGAGTATTTATTCCCCCCCCCCTTTCTTCTCACTTCCAGTACCCGGTCTTACCAGATTACTACAAATTCATCCTGGTGACAATCATGATAATAAGTTCTCTGATAGAGGTGATCCGTCTGTACCTGGGATACATGGGCAATTTACAGGAGAAGGTAAATTCACCAGCTTGGAGAGCTGGATACAGATCAGGGCCAGGACCCCGGGAAAGGTTATAGGTTGGATCCAGATGGAATTTCCCAGTGGCAGACTAGAACTCCTGCACTACAGCCCCTGATGTCCACAAAATGTTGCTCCTGGGGGAATGACATATGGGGTGGGGGGGTGTGTGTGAAGTGGGAACAGAGATCAGTGGAAATTGCTAATACAGTCTGGATCCAACCCTTTCTTTCCCCATTCCTATGCCTGAAACCAGCCTTTCCAGGCTGCTATGAGTCCAGGGAGAGGGGGGGGGGGAAGCGGTAACCATCTCATTGAACAAAATGCATTGTACAAATTAAATACTGGAGAGGGGCGGTGGCCATTGCTCCTTCTAAGCTGTGGAGTCTTGTGAGCAAAAATTCTACTAGCTACTGGTATTAAAGCTGTGAGCGAGACATTTGGCCGCTGCATAAATTCGTTCGCTCTGGAGCCATCCCTTCCTGAGCTCAGACACAAATGTGTGAGCCGGAGGCTAAAAAGACTGTGAGCTGGCTCGCACTAACTTAGCTTAGAGGGAACACTGGCGGTGGCCCAGCGTAAGTACTCCGATTCTAACCGGCATCTATACCGGCTTAAATGCCCCATCTGAACGCACCCTTTGACTGATACCTTTATAAAATTACGGATTGGCAGTAGGCTTGCAGAAGGGAATCACTGTAACTCTAAAGCACAAGGAAGGTGGCTTGTAAGACTTCTGAATTCTCCATTGGTCTGCCATCTCTCCTTGGCTGTTTCAAATTCACTCTAAACTTAGGTAGTGTTCTATCTGAAGCTTTACCTGAACATAAGAACATAAGAGAAGCCAATGTTGGATCAGGCCAAAGGCGCATCCAGTCCAACACTCTGTGTCACACAGTGGCCAGAAATACCAGGTGCCATCAGGAGGTCCACCAGTGGGGCCAGGACATTAGAAGCCCTCCCACTGTTGACCGCACCCCCCCCCCAAGCACCAGGAAGACAGAACATCCCTTGCCCCAGACCGAGAGTTCCTCTCTATACCTTGTGACTAATAGCCACAGATGGACCTCTGCTCCATATGCTTATCCAATTCCCTCTTGAAGCCGTCCATGCTTGTAGCCGCCACCACCTCCTGTGGCAGTGAATTCCATGTGTTAATCACTCTCTGGGTGAAGAAGGACGTCCTTTTATCTGTTCTAACCCGACTGCTCGGCAATTTCATGAAGGGCCCACGAGTTCTTGTCTTGTGGGAAAGGGAGAAAAGGACTTCTTTCTCGACCTGCTCTATCCCATGCATAATCTTGTAAACTTCGGTCATGTCACCCCTCAGTCATCGGAACAGCCTTGGTGTGTGTGTAATATATAGTAAGACGAGAAGGGCCCATGGCTTAGTGGCAGAGCATCTGTTTGGCATGCAGAAGGTCCCAGGTTCAATCCATGGAATCTCCAGTAAAAGGATTTGGCAGTAGGTGATGGGACAGACCTCTGCCTGAGACCCTGGAGAGCGGCTGCCAGTCTGAGTAGGCAATATTGACCTTGATGGACCAAGGGTCTGATTCAGTGGTCATTTCCTGTGGGAGCGCACAGGAGCGGAGCTCCGGCAGTAAGGAGCCCAGGGGGCGGGCACATGCAACAAGCTCCACCCCCTGCTCCCAGCAGCCCTCAGTCAAACCAAGAAGCAGCCAGGTAAGTTGCAGAGCTCCCCCTGGCCCAAAACAGTCCAGTGGCACCTTTAAGCCCAAGTCTTATTCAGGTACAAGCTCTCCCTCCTCTTTGAGGACAGATCTGCACGTTCCCCCCCGCCCTATAGCTAGCAATCCAAAACAGTCCAGTGGAGCCTGAGCGGTGGGTGTTGCCTTCTGACACACTTCCGGTGATGTCAGGGGGTGTGGCATATGCAAATGAGTTATGCTAATGAGCTCCTGCACCTCTTTTTCTATGAAATGACCCCTGGTCTGATTTAATATAAGGCAGCGTCATGTGCATCCAAAAAAAGAAACACACCTTTGTATATGCAGAATGTGTAGCCCACAAGGTATCATCAACAGGTTCTGTACAATGTCCTTAAACACAATAACTGCAACGGACATAAATGTGCTTAAAATGTATGTTGGGTTGTGTTTTTCCTACTTAAGACAAGCTTGCGAGTTCCACCACCACCACCTCCCGCTTCTTCTCCCTCCTTTGCCTCTAAGGTTCTTTTTTGTTCTAGCTTTTGTTGTCTGTGTAAGTTCCTTCCCAGAAAAACCCTACAAGATCACCCCAAATTGCCAAGATCACCCCCAGTTCCCCTCCCGCTGTCATGGAGCAAGACAAATACCACCCCCACCACCGCCCCCTCGCCTTTCGGAGCAACTAAAACGCAATACTTTTCTGATTTATATTTTATTAATTTTTAACGGTTTTCAGTACAAACATTGCACTGAAATGTCATACAGTAAGATACAGATTGTCAGCAAAATCAAGGCAGTATGGTAACATATTTAAACATAACTGAACCGAAGAATTTTATGCATCAATTTGTGTAACTTATCCAGTCAAAACTCTACATCTTTACCCTAATATGAATCAAAAGGCGAGGTCGATAACCATTTGTGGAATTCCACCCTGTGATTTAAGGTATTCTAGTGTACGCAGGGCTATTTTTGGGCAGGAACGCACAGGAACGGAGTTCCGGCAGGCTTCCAAGTTGACCACACCCAGAAGGAACTCATTAGCATAATAGGCCACACCCAACAGCAGAAACTCATTAGGATTGGCTACATTAGGGGTGTGTGGCCTAACTTGCAAAGGAGTTCCTGTTCCAAAAAAAGCCCTGGGTTTTGACAACAAACAAGGTCAACAGAATAAGGAGCAAAAGGTGGGTGTGGCTGGATGACCACACTTCTGGTAACACGGGGATGTGGCCTAATATGCTAATGAGCTGTGCTGTCATGGGTGTGGCCTAATATGCTAATGAGTTCCTGCTGTTGGCTATGGCCTATTATGCTAATGAGTTCCTGCTGGGCTTTTTCTACAAAAAAAGCCCTGAATGTACGTAGCCAGATTGTGGAGAAATTGGGTTCTGTAGAAGGTTGAGAGAGGCTGGCAGGCAATCGCTGTCTCTCCCCCCCCCCCACGCCCCCTCCTGTTTGTTTGTTGTTCTCCCTGTCACTGCTGTGAAAACAGAGAATGACATTGGGCCAAGATGTCTGCCTGCAAAGTCTGATGATGACGCTTCACTCTCTTGGCAGGACCCACCTCGAAAGCAATCGCAACCACAACAACAGCGACGGGGGGTCCTTTCTGCGGAAGAGATGAGAAGGCAGGGGAAAGGACTGGAAATCTGGCAATGAAAAGCTATACCCTGAACTCTTTGTGAATTGGTCTTTTTCTCCGCCAGGGTTTGCTCTTCAGACTTTTGACAGACTAGACTAGATAGACTGATAGGCTTTCTTTGCTTTCATTCTTCTGGCTTTTTGCTGTTGTCAGGGTGGCGATATATGGATACCAATTCCCTTTTCTCTGCCTAGGTTCCCGAACTGGCCGGCTTTTGGCTCCTGAGTCTCTTTTTGCAGCTGCCCTTAATCCTCTTCCTGCTTCTAAACGAAGGCCTGAGGATCCAGCCCCTGGAGCGAGCCGTCCATATCGTCTTTGTGGTCTTCCTCGTTTTTCAGGTCGTCGTGGCTTTCCTCGCTCTCAAAAAAATGGTCAACCAGCTGGCCACTCGTTTCCGCCTGCGCGAATTTGACCGCCTGGACAATCCTCTCCCCTCCGGTCGTCAGGGCGGGCCAAAAACGAGAGCGGAAATTCCATGGGCGGTGGGATCCCCCGCGGAAGGAATTCGTCCCACCAGTGTTGGGTGGGGGTCCGCCGTGAGGGCGTGACGGTCCTGTGGAACCATTCCCTGTCAAATGTTTCCCGCTGTCTTCGTTATTGGTGTTTCTTGGGATAGATAGCAAAAAAGCTGCTCTTCTCCGAGGCAGCTGAGATAGGAAGTTCTCCTGCCGTGTTTCCATTCTGGGCTGATCCAGATGTGTTGAAAAATGAAACAGTGTGGTGTACGTGCTTGTATCGTTTTAGACATGGAATTTAGCAGGGAATTTAGTTTTCCATCTGGTCTCACTCATGGTACCTTTCAAATGTAATCCATGTGGATTTTGCATTCCCCCTGTAATATTATATTACGCATTCTTCCATGGGCATTCACCCACAGAAGAAAATTGTTGTGTCTCTATCAGCTCTCTGACTCCACATTATTTTTGGACACTTGGCAGGCAGGGTGCGCGTGGGGACTGTTTTGTTTTAAACCTTGTGTCCGGAAGAGGTGGTTTTTTTAAAAACACGTTTCAATAACAGTTGCAAAGGAATGTTTTGTATATACTTTTTAAAAATGTTTAAATTACAGTCGCAACACTTGCAAAGGAATATTTTGTATAATTTTTTTTTAAGTTTGAATTACAGTCGCAAAGGAGTATTTTGTATAATAAAATGTATTTGAAGCAAACTTTGATTCGGATATGGCAAACTGTGGCGTTTTCTCATTAAACAATGATCTGCAGGTGGTAGAGTGCTCCCTCACTGATTGCTAGGCAGACTTGGGAAGAAGGTCTTCTGAAGCGTTCTTCTAAAGGTAAAAGGTAAAGGTTTCCCTTGCTCGAAAGCCAGTCGAATCCGACTCTAGGGTTGCGGTGCTCATCTCCGTTTCAAAGCCGAAGAGCCAGCGCTGTCCGAAGATGTTTCCGTGGTCATAATGTGGCCGGCATGACTAAACACCAAGGCGCACGGAACGCTGTTACCTTCCCACCGAAGTGGTACCTATTTATCTACTTGCAATTTCTTGCTTTCAAACTGCTAGGTTGGCAGGAGCTGGAACTAGAGACGGGAGCTCACTCCGTCACGCGGCACACTCGGGTCTCGAACTGCTGAACTACCAACCTTCCACAGCCTGCAGTTCAGCGTCTTAACCACTTGAGCCACCGCAGCTCCTTGTTCTTCTAAAACATGAAGCCAAAATCGGCATGAAGAGTCTCCACCAGGAGGAGTTCAGGAGGAACGTTGGAAAGAGCCATCGTGTCGCCGACAACGTATGCCAGCTCCATGTGGCTTTCAAGGCAAGAGACATTCAGAGGTGGTTTGCCATTGCCTACCTCTGCGTAGCAACCACTGGACTTCTTTGGTGGTCTCCCACCCAAGGACCAACCAGGGTCGACTCTGCTTAGCTTCTGAGATCTGATGAGATCAGGCTAGCCGTCTGGGCCATCTAAATCAGGGTGTTACGAATTTTCCATACGAACCTTTTTTCCCTAAACTACAGTGATGGCAGAAGAAAGGCCCATGAGCTTGTACTCTGCGTATCCGTCAGACCAGTGCCGGATTTACGCATAAGCTAAATTTTTTTTTTTTCTTTAAATTTTTTATTAAGCAAAAACTTGATAGATAACAAATATTACATCCAATTACGACTGATCTCCAGACTACAGAAATCAATGCCCTTGGAGAGAATGGCTACTTTGGAGAATGTACTCTTTGGAGGGATTACACTCTGCTCAGCTCTGTGGGATTATACCCTCCTCTTCAAGCTCCACCCCCAAATCTCCAGGAATTTCCCAACCCAGAGTTGGCAACCTTAGCTCTGTTACCCTAATTGGTTACTTTTCTAGGCATGAGCATATTTCTTGCAACAATCTGGATCCTGAAAATGCAGAGCAGAACAGTGTTCAAATATTGCTCTTACAAGCAGTAACCCCTTCTCTACATGCCCTACAGCTGTCTACAAGGGGGACATGCTATGGTTTTTGCAAAACATTTTGTGTAATACAGTGGTCTTTAACCTTTGATACACAACCAGCCCCCAGGCACACCACATTATCATTAAATGCCTCAAGGCCACAATAAAAAAAAATATTAAGGCAGAAAACAGCACTCCAAACAAGGCAGTTTTTAGAAGTGTATTTATGATATATGCATACAATACAATGACCATCATCCAACTCCTCAGCTTTGGTTTCTTTACTTGTGCTGCTTTTAAAAGGAGGGGAGGAGAAATCTGGCGTTTCATCCTCTGCATGGGGAGAGCAGCATAAAGTAATTCTCCTTTGCATTCTGTACCCTCCTCCCCAGGCTCCACCCCTAACCAGTGCCGGATTTACACATAAGCTAAATAAGCTACAGCTTAGGGCCTCGCAATCTGCTGGGGCCTCAAATAAAAACACAATATAAAAAATGATTTCAAATATTAAAAAGGTGTATATATTTTAAATTTTTCTGAGACCAGCTGATGTAATTTAAAACAGTAGGGGGCCTCTGGGTTTTGTATAGCTTAGGGCCTCAGCAAGTCTAAATCCGGCCCTGCGTCAGACACCTCTCAGCCAGTGTTCTCTCTAAACTCCAGTGTTTTGAGCAAAAATTCTACCTCATGCGCGAAAAAAGCTAGTAACGTTAAAAGTTGTGAGCGAGTCTACATTTGGCTATTGCATAAATTAGTTTTTTAGATAATTTCCATAACCTTGTAAAAATCTCAGAATGAATTCTTTTAAACTATATTTAAACTATATTTTAAAAAATAATTTAAACATTATAAGAGAAAACAGAATCAAGTCAAATTTCGTTAAAGAAAGTGTTGTCCTCTATGGGGGTAGACCAGGCCTCCAGAGAACAGGCCTACTCTTCCCTTTCCGCTATATTGGTAGACCTGGCCTCGGACTGTTGCCCTGCGCTAAGCCTTAGAAAACATACCAGCACTTAGAGGGGGGGAAACTCTTGCAGGCTACTTTGTTTTGTTTTAATGGAATGTGACAAATTACAGGTCAAGTATAACAGAGGTGGAACAATCACTGTCAGAACCCTGCTTAATCTAACAAACAGGAAGTTACTTAAGTGTTATCAACCTGCCCAAATGACTTATTTATTCAAATATTTATATCCCACTTTTCTTCTGACTCAAGGCAGCTTGCAAATCATATCAAAAATCATACTGGGGGTGCAAAAAGAAAACCAACTTTTTCTGGCTCCATTATAGCCTATGGGGACCATTATAGTCAATGGGCCTCATAGGTTATAATTGGGAATTGATCCAGGGGTACCTGGGACTTGGAGGGGGTGTTTTTTGAGGTAGAGGCACCAGATTTGCAGCATAGCTGCTGGTGCCTTTCCTCAACCCCCCAAAAAAAAGTTTCAAAAAGATTGGATCGGGGTCCAATTCTGTGGGCCGCAGAAAGAGCTGCCCCATCCTCCATTGTTTCCAATGTCAGAACCCTGCCTAACCTAACAAACAGGAAATTGCTTAAATGTTATCAACCTGCCCAAACTACTTATTTATTCAAATATTTATACCCCACTTGTCCTCTGACTCAAGGCAGCTTACAAATCATACTGAAAACCATACTGGGTGTGCAAAATTTTTTTTTTCCTGGCTCCGTTATAGCCCACAGGGACCATTATAGGCAATGGGCCCCAAAGGCTATAATGGAGAATCAATGCAGGGGTATCTGGGACTTGGAGGGGGTGTTTTTTGAGGTAGAGGCACTAAATTTGCAGCATAGCTGCTGGTGCCTCTCCTCAAACCCACCCACCCTGTTTCAAAGAGATTGGACCAGGGGGTCCAAATTCTGTGGGCTCCAGAATGAGGTGCCCCCATCCTCCATGGTTTCCAATGCAGGGGAAAATGCCTTAGTATGAGCAGAAGCTTAAAATCCCTGAGCTGGAGCTAAACTTTTGTGTGCCATCACCCCCCAGGACAACTTAGAGGGAACTCTCCTCACGGCACCTAGCCTTTCGAAAAGGGCCAGCACGTGCTCTGTGCCAAACAGTGTCGGCATTTTTAGGTAATTCCTATAAATAATGACTTTGCCAAGCACGCACCTGTAATGTCATCAGTTTGCTTTCATTCATTCACGCAGGACCTGCCATACAGTTCCCAAGGGGGGCACCTTTTATGGAAAGCGAAGGATCATTTAAAAGGATCTGGCAGTAGATGATGTGAAATACTTCCTCCCGAGACCCTGGAGTGTCGCTGCCAGCCTGAGTAGGCAATACTGACCTTGATGGACTGATGGATCCGATTCAGTATAAAGCAGCTTCATGTGTGCTCAGTGCTGCCCCCTCTCTTTCGACCAAGAGATCGCGGTAGATGTCTCAAGAGAGACAGTGGGCCTTCCCGGCCATTACACGATCTCCGCTTAAGTTTCTTTTTTCTTTGGTGAGTATTGTGTGTGTGTGTGCCTGGAAGCTTGGATGTTTCAGAGAAGTGGCTTACTATTGTCTGCCTCTGCGTCCCAGCCCTGGTATTCCTTGGAGGGCTCCCTTCCAAGTACTTGCCAGGGTCGACCCTGCTTAGGTTTCCGAGATCTGACGAGATCCAGTTTGCCTGGGCTGCTTAAGTTTCGGAGCCAGTTTGCTGTAGTGGTTACGAGCGCGGACTCTAATCTGGGAGAACAGGGCTTGATTCCCCACTCTTCCACATGCAGCTGCTGGTGTGACCTTGGGTCAGTCACAAGTTCTCTCAGAGCTGTTCTCTCAAGAGCAGTCCTCAAAAGAGCTCTCTCAGCCCCACCTACCTCACAGGGTGTCTGTTCTAGGGAGGGGAAGGGAAAGGAGATTGCAAACCGCTCTGAGACTCCAAGTGAAAGGCGGGGTATAAATCCAATCTTTTCTTCTTTTTCATGCCATTTCTCCTCTTTGCCTGTGGCACCCTCTCTGTTCCTTTCGACAGTATAATTGTGTGCCCTAGTATGCTGCACTTGTGTACCACCAGATCAATGCGATTGCAGCATGGAGCATCAACTGCAGGTTGGGTTTAAAGTGTTTGATCAATGTTTGTTTGTCCACCATGCTTGCATTAGACAGTGGACATAAGGTTCGTTAATACCGATGAGCCCTGACCTGGGTAGCACAAGCTAGCCTGATTTCATCAGCTCTCGGAAGCTAAGCAGGGTCAGCCGCGGTCTGTATTTGGATGGGAGACCACTGAAGAAGTCCAGGGTCGCTATGCAGGGGCAGGCCATGGCAAACCTGGGTCGTACCACGGAAGAGTTGTTTCAGGTTAGTTTGCAAATGCAGCAGAACTGGCATTGGTTCACACTTTCTTTTTCTTTTTATCAAGATGCATTTACAGAACAATACAAAAGTGGTCTCGGGACATTGCCATGGGAATTGATGCTCTGTACAGCTACGGACGCCCTAGAGAGCAATTAGCATGCCTAAGTCCCTTACTGTGACAATATTGGTGCCTGGTTAGAGTGCTAAATTTCATGCAAGAGTACCGGCGGTCCTCTCTCTCTCTCTCTCTCTGTTCTTTTCTTCCTCGGTTATCTTAAATAGATAATGTTGCGGCTTTCTTTCTTTTCCCCCTTGGGGAATCTATTTTATTTTGTTCCACATAGTTGTTATGAGATTCAAGACAGTTTAAAACTTGGGAGCGATTAGCATTATGGAGGGGAAGTTTTTGGAGAGATACCGGCGCATTCGGTATGACCAATTTGCAGGTTCATTTCTTGACTCTCCCTTATCATTAATGGCGATCTTCAAGGGGCATAACCTTTTTTTTAATGGAGTAAACGTTGGATTTTCCCCTTGATGATGAGAAAACGGCTGCTGTAACTTGACAAGGTTTGATGCGAACCCCTGGCACGTCTTTGTGTCTCTGGCCGGCTACCTGAATGAATGTGAAGGGAAGCGTCAAACCTTTTCGAGGAGGTGTCAAAGTCACATAGTAGCAGCCCGAGAAGGCAGAATGGGCAAAATTAAAAGCGGTGGAACGGGGGGGGGGAAGCAAATTACAAGAGAACGAGTGATAAGACGACACAAAAAGGATTAGACGGGTCGGTCGCCGTCTGCAGGATCCGAGTGGAACACAATCGAAACTCTATCACTGAGTTGGGACAGCCCTAGGATATAAAAAGACAGCAATGAAGGGAGGCCCGAGATTATTTGCTCTTTAATATTGAATTTTCCCCCCTCCCAGAAGCACAGGCCATGAAATATGATCGCGATAAGCCCAGATTGAAAACACAGGCATGGAAGAAAGAAAAGAAGTCTCGAAGGGGTGTGTGTATAAAATTCGCGGGGAGAATAATTTAGTTTGGGGCTAACCATCGGAAAAAGGGAAATTGGCACAGGAATTAGAAAGGGAGAGCGGCTGGACAAGATTTGCGTGAGACTCAGGTCGTAGTCTTTCTAAGCTCGGTAGCAGTGCTGTTAAGTGCATGAATCTGACCTACATAAGGTGCTATGAACCACAGGATATGTAATTGTTTTGTGCATGATTCCTAAAGCCCTGACCTGGTTGGCCCAGGCTCGCCCAGTCTCACTGGATCTTGGATGGGAGCCCACCAAGGAATTCAAGGGTTGCTATGCAGAGGCAGGCAGTGGCAAACCACCTCTGCTCATCATGCCCTCACCTGGGTGGCCCAGGCTAGCCCGATCTCACTGGATCTTGGAAGCCAAGCCTGGCCGACCTTGTATGGGAGACCACCAAGGAAATTCAGGGTCGCTACGCAGAGGCAGGCAATGGCAAACCACCTCTGAATGTCTCTTGCCTTGAAAACCCTATGGGGTCATCATAAATCAGCTGCAAGTTAACAGTTCTTTCCACCACCACCACAATCTCTAAACTCTGCTGTTAAAGTTACTCATTTATATGTAACAGTATGTTCTGAGAGCAAGCTGGGAAGGAGAACCACATTTTATAAGGTATAATTTTGAGTACTTTAAAACTAATAGTGCAAGCCTGAAGTATCCTATATATATAGAAGCCCTAGCATATTGGCACTTTCTGGCTCTCCCATTGACTGTGCTGTGCGCTCCACCAGCCATTGGCCCATCAACTGCCACTCTAGAGTACTCATGTGCCATTGGTTGGGTGCTGGGTCCACTCCTCTCCCTCAGTCGCTGCCGGCTTAGCCACTCTTTCTTGTCCGAATAAACTGCCAAAATTCTGAAGATGCTTCTACTGATGAAGATGCTTCTACTGCTGCCTGGCTCCTCCTTGGCTGGCTGGCTACTTTTCCCTCAGTGGCTGTTGCTAGGCAACCAAGCTTGGTTCTGTGAGCTTAGAGGGAGCATTGGACTCCATCCTTCAAAACATCCATTTTCTCCTGGGGAACTTATCTTTGTTTCCTGTAGATGAGCTGTAAATTATTTATTATTATAATTACTTATTTAATAAATTATTATTGTTATTGCTATTATCATACCCCGCCCTATCCCAGAAGTGATAGGGGGGTTTCCAATAGGAATTATCCAAACACCTACTTAAGGTGGCATCCACACACCATTGGATACTGTAATTAGCAGAGTGAGAGCCTTCTGAGTCCACAGAAAGTTTAGAAAGGCACAAGTCTGCTTAGGCCCAGGCTTAACCCCCGGATGGCCTAGGCTAGCCCGATCTCGCCAGATACCGGAAGCTAAGCAAGGTCAACCCTGGTTACTACTTGGATAGGAGAACACCAAAGAATCCAGGGTTGCTGTGCAGAGGCAGGCAATGCCTCTACCCAGATCTGGATAGCCCAGGCTAGACCGATCTCATCAGATCTCATAAGCTAAGCAGAATCAGCCCTGGTGAGTACTTGGAAAGGAGACCACCAAAGAAGTCCAGGGTTGCTACACAGAGGCAGGCCATGGCAAACTGCCCCTGTTAATCTCTTGCCTTGAAAACCCTACGGGGTCACCATAAGTCGGCTGCGACTTGACAGAAGTCCGCTTAGGATTGCTGCCGCAGTCCGTGTGATTTTGAAAAGTGCTTACGTTTGCCTTTGTTCCCTGTATTTGAATACTGTGTCGATCCCTACGGGGAACTGACACGGCGGCGTAAATGACTGGTCCTATCCGGGAGCGCTCTTTCAGGACTAGTCGGGAGCCCTGTGGGCTCAGATAGTCAGAGGAATCATTTGGCGACGAGGGTTTGGGGCCGAGAGGTTCTAATGCCTCCGTCGGTCTGCAGGCAGCCAGATAACCAAGGGACGAGATTGTGGTCAACTGTTTTCTGATTACATATGTGCATTTGAAAAAACAATGCACTTGGGGATCGTGTAGGCAGGGAAGAAGGGTTTTTAATTTCCCCATATGGCCTGCTGCCACAAGGCCATGTCTGTTTGCTGTTTCTGATACCGCCGCTGGTTAATAAAAAGCCAGCGTTTTCCAGATTGGCTGGCTGCCAATTCGAAACAGAAAACCTTCTTGCTGCTTTTCCGAACAACGTACCTCGGGGGCCTGACCCCTCCCGCCCTAGAGGGACTGAATTCGCTTCTGTAGCATATGAAAACTTTTTTTTTTTAAAGAATGTTAAACCTGAATGGGGAAAAACCCCGGGAAGTGTACATTAGAGATGCAACCGGTACGATGCAGCAGTGGGTTTTTAGTAAGAAAGGAGTTACAATTCCACCGAGCTTCTTGGGAAAACGGTTAACTTAAATGTAAAATCATCAACCGCTGCAGAAACCCAATTTAAAAAAAAGATCTAAAGGGGGGTGTTTTTTTTTTACTTTATTTCCAATAAACAGAAAAAAAATAACGGGGGGAAAACTTAAAATCCAGCAATGAAATAAGATTTTTAAAAAAGAAAAGGGGGGGAAAGAGATATACATAAAGACGATCCACACAACAGTTGTGGTGTGGATCTACGCATAGGTTTCTATAAACAGTTTCCAAATACCTAAAAATAAGTACAGATGCAATTGCCCTCTATATGCCATGTGTTCAAATGTTGATAGGGTTGTAAGATCTTCTTCGCCACTTGCGTAATTTGTTCTTTGAAAATGCCGAAGTTAATTCTCATCCCAGGAAATGCCAGGCTCGCACAATAGCTCCCGCACAACTTCAGTTTTCCCTTCTTTCAAAATAACACTCAGTCCCCAGAGTTTTAAAAACCCCTTCTGTAATATCTTTGTGCCTCGAGTTTGGTTTATTGGTTAATCCACAGGGTTCCTATGAAAACCCCGGAGCTGGCTCATAGAGGAATCTCAAACCACAGCCGTAAATTGGAAAGTAAATCAAAGAGACCCAACGTCAAAGCTTCTAAATCGCATCATGATATTGAGACAGCATTAGGGATGCAGGCCTCCAGGTGGGACCTGGGGGGTTAAGGTTAGGGTTACAGCTCATTCCCAGATCGATCCAGGCAGGTAGCCGTGTTGGTCTGAAGCAACAGAACCGAGTCTGAGTCCCCAGTGGAACCTTTGAGACCCACAAAGTTTAATTCTGGGTATAAGCTTTTGTGTGCAGGCACACTTCTTCAGTTATCTGAATAGTGACATAAGATCCTTATCTCGCTACAGATAAGCCTTATCTCACTATAGATAGCAAGCCTGGCCAACCCAGGGGTTACTATTAGTATACTAATTATAGTACAAAAAGGTAAAAGTTCCCTTGCTCGAAAGCGAGTCGAATCCGACTCTAGGGTTGCGGTGCTCATCTCCGTTTCAAAGCCGAAGAGCCAGCGCTGTCCGAAGACGTTTCCGTGGTCATGTGGCCGGCATGACTAAACACCAAGGCGCAGGGAACGTTGTTACCTTCTCACCGAAGTGCTACCTATTTATCTACTTGCAATTTCTTGCTTTCGAACTGCTCGGTTGGCAGGAGCTGGAACTAGAGACGGGAGCTCACTCCGTCACGCGGCACACTCGGGTCTCGAACTGCTGAACTACCGACCTTCCACAGCCTGCAGTTCAGCGTCTTAACCACTTGAGCCACCGCAGCGCCTTACTAATTATAGTATTATACTATATTACTAATTATAGTATTGGAATACTAATACTGAAACTGAATCCAGCAAAGACGGTGGTCCTGTACCTGAGCCTTGGGAGCTTGGGATCGGGAATCAGGCTCCTAACCCTTGATGTAGGGCTGCCGGTTCCCGGGGGGGGCGGGGGGGTTGCCTGCTCTAAGGGCCCCTGACCTGCCGGCCCAAATCTGGCCACCAGGGGGAACCCCGCCTGCAAAGTGGGAACACTGGCTGCAATGTCATTTGCCTGTCGCCAAACCCAAGAATAGCAACTGCAGCTATACAGAGTGAAGGCCAAGGCAGGAAGCTGCCCCCCCATACCACAGGCTCAACCTGAGGCAGTGATTACCACAGCCAAGTGAAGAGGGGAGGGTTGGGAACATAGCAGGAGCTGAGCAGGAGGCACAGAAGCTGCGAGAAAGGTGCAACTTTGACTTCACACAAGCTCCGGTGCGTTGAATGCTGAAGGCTCCGTGGAAGAGGCGGGACTGCAGCAGCCTGACCAGTCAGCTCACAAGTACTCTAGGCAGGGCTTTTCAGGCTTCAGTAAAGACTGATCGTTCAGCACTAGCGCTGCCTCTTAAAAGCAGACCTTGCAGGACCTACAGGTGTAGTGCAGTAAAAGGGCAATTTGCCTGTGAGTGCTGGCCAGGCAGTGTTGTTCCAGATGCCAGAAGGCACGTTCAGAGTGCCGTTATGCCATCAGGGCTGCTTTAAGGTGCCACAAGACTGTTATGGACACGAGCACATTAACCGTCTTTACGACAGCCCTGTGAGGTAAGTCAGTATTATCCCCACTGTACACATGGAGACTGAGTCTTGAAGAGAGTGGCTTGCCCAGTGCCGCCTAGTCACTGAGATCTGAACTCGCAACCTCCCCAACCACACGATAGCCTTCGAGTCCCACTGTGTTCAGTGCTACAGCCTCCGTAAGCTCCGTAAGCAGTTTCAGGGGGGTGGGTAGCAGTGTTCCCTCTAAGCTGAGTTAGTGTGAGCTACTTCACAGTTTTTTTAGCCTCCAGCTCACAGACTTTTGTCTCCGCTCAGGAAGGAGGGGCTCCAGAGCAAACTAATTTATGCAGCAGCCAAATGGCCCGCTCACCACTTTAATGCCAGTAGCTCGCAAAGTAGAACTTTTTGCTCACAAGACTCCACAGTTTAGAGGGAACATTGGTGGGGTAGCCATGTTGGCCTGAATTACAAGAGCAAAATCCAGGTCCAATAGCCCCTTAAAGACCAACATGGTTTCCAGGGTATCAACTTTGGAGAAGGGAGCTTCGACTCTCAAAAGCTTCCGCCCTGGGAATCTTGTTGGACTTTAAAGTGCTATCGGACTCAAACCTTGCTCCTGTTCTTACAGACTCCAGTGTTCGCCTGTGCAAAGAATTTGGAAAAAAATGCTGAACCTGGAGAAGGGAGCTTTGACTCTCGAAAGCTTCTGCCCTGGGAATCTTGTTGGACTTTAAAGTGCTATCGGACTCAAACCTTGCTCCTGTTCTTACAGACTCCAGTGTTAGCCTGTGCAAAGAATTTGAAAAAAAGGCTGAACCAACTCTTAATGAAAGGCAGCCATAGGTGAATATGAAGCATGAATAGTAGGCATGCTTGTAACTGTGATGGTAAGTTTGTAAGTACGACTGGATCTTCGAGCACAGTTGTTCTGAGGAGTCGTACCTTTATGGAACTCTTGCTGGGTCAGACCAAAGTCCCTGAAGCGTGACATCCTGTTTTGCATGGTTATTAAACAACTGCCTCTGTCAAAGCAGGTACATGAAGACAATAACCTTTTTCGGCCACCCTCCCCCCAACAGTTGTTCAGAGGTATGCTGCCTCTGGCCATGGAGGTTCCCATTTACTCAGTGTCTGCCTACTTTACAATGATTTGCTTCAGGAGCTCCTGCACGTTGCTAAGGATTCTGGGATGTATTCTGGGACGTACTTGTAGTTACACAGGGCAGGGAACCCATGGCGACATATTGCTGTGAACACAACTGGAGTGGCCTGTGTTTGGAGGATGAATTAGACTACTAGGTGGTTCCTCCCTCCCCATTTTTTACAGTATTTTGCAGTGGTGCAGAATGCTTTGCAGTCCCCCGTCCCCGGATTTTCAAAAAGTTTCCATTGTGGCAGGGCCAGAGGAAGAAGCATCTTGTGGCTTTGGTTTCTATCTATTTATCAAAAAATTTTTACCTCACTTTTCTTCAAGATGTTGTTGTTCAGTCGCACAGTCGAGTCCGACTCTTCGCGACCCCATGGACCAGCTCCCGCCAGGCCTTCCGGTCTTCCGCCGTCCTCTGAAGTTGGCTCAATTTCATGTTCGTTGCATCGATAACACTGTCCAACCATCTCATCCTTTGCCGTCCCCGTCTTCTTTGACCTTCAGTCTTTCCCAGCATCAGGGTCTTCTCCAGTGAGTGCTCCCTTCTCATTTGGTGGCCAAAGTATTTGAGCTTCAGCTTCATTATCTGGCCTTCCAGGGAACAGTCAGGGTTGATTTCTTTTAGGATTGACTGATTTGATCTTCTTGCAGTCCAAGGGACTCTCAAGCGTCTTCTCCAGCACCATAGTTCAAAAGAATCTATTATTCGGCGCTCAGCCTTCCTTATAGTCCAACTCTCGCAGCCATACATGACTACTGGGAATACCATTGCTTTGATCATGCGGACTTTGGTTGGCAGGGTGATGTCTCTACTTTTTATCATGCTGTTTAGGTTCGCCATCACTTTCCTCCCAAGGAGTCTTCAAGATGACTCACAAGTAACTATTAAAACATTACAGGCTAAAACCAAATAGCCCTCCCCAATGCCCCCTTCTTCTTTTTGAAAGATGCCAGCTGTTTGTGGAGACCATTTGGGACAACGTGGTCCTGATGCTGAATACGCATCAAGTGAGAGCCTGAAAAATACTATGTAAAAGCATTTTCGTTAACAAGCATCCCGCTGATGTCCACGAGAATAGCTTGTGTTGTGTCTGTTGAAAGTTTAGACAACTAATAAGAGCAATTTCAGAGCTGCGGTGGCTCAAGTGGTTAAGACGCTGAACTGCAGGCTGCGGAAGGTCAGTAGTTCAGCAGTTCGAGACCCGGGTGCCGCATGATGGAGTGAGCTCCCATCTCTAGTTCCGGCTCCTGCCAACCGAGCAGTTCGAAAGCAAGACATTGCAAGTAGATAAATAGGTACCACTTCGGTGGGAAGGTAACAGTGTTCCGTGCGCCTTGGTGTTTAGTCATGCCGGCCACATGACCACGGAAACGTCTTCGGACAGCGCTGGCTCTTCGGCTTTGAAACGGAGATGAGCACCGCAACCCTAGAGTCGGATTCGACTGGCTTTCGAGCAAGGGAACCTTTACCTTTAAGAGCAGTTTATTTCTAGGTGTTCAAAACATACCGTGCTGGGACATTTGTTTTCTTTTGGATACTTATCCCTTTTTGGCTTAGCCACGACTCTGTCAAATATCATCTGTTGGTAAGTACATTAAGGCACCATATCTTCAACAGCAGCTAAGGAAAGGGTGTGAGTAAAGACAACCCAGCTGGAAATACAGGTATTTATTTCAAGCATTTGTATACTACCTCTGCACCAGAAGTGAAGAAAGTGATGTGCCGTCAATAAAAGTAGGAGCCAAATCAATACAAGCAAATCAGTTCCCACTAAAAACCAAAGCCAAAACCAAAACTAAAAGCCGGTGCGGGTCAAAGTTATCCACTTCGACAATTCAAGAACACACAGTTCTGCATCTTGTCTGTCTTCCAAGCCAACCCAATAAGAAACACAAAATTGTTCCACAGTGTGATGATAGCAAGGCCGTTCTTATCTGACAGGAAGCCCTGCCTTTGGAAATATAAGAAAGCCAAGGGGGAATATTTTCAAGATCTTGCTTAAGAAACTTCACCTCGGCTCGTTCCAAGCTGCAAGGAAGGTTAAGTCAGGGGAACGTGTTTTCAGCTACGCCCTACCACCAAAAGGAAAACATACCTTTCCTTCCCCGTTTTAAAAGCTTCAATTCGGAACATTCTGGACTTTAGCTTGCCGGGACTTCCACAACAACCCGCCAGGATTTGATAGAAGTTTAAAAAGAGATAGTGAATGGCAGGACAAATTTAATAGAATTCTATAGAAACCTGGTCTTTTTTTTTTTTTTTAAAGAAAGAAATTATAGAGTTTAACGGATTGCCTTCTAGAAACAACAGCATGATCTCCCAGAGTCAGACATTCCTATTCAACTACAAATCACTTTGTCGACTGGCAGGATTTAAGGTCTAGTGCGGAAAGGACCTTTGTGGCTGTAGTGACACCTCTGTTGTGAAAGCCATCAGAGATCAAAAACCGCAGACCACACACGAAACTGCCCTGTACTGAATCAGAGCCTTAGTCCATCAGGGTCAGTATTGTCTTTTCAGATTGGCAGCGGCTCTCCAGGGTCTCAGGCAGAAAGGCCTTTCATATCGCCTACTGCCCGGACTTTTCAACTGGAGATACAAGGGAACCCAGGACCTTTGGCGTGCACAGAAATGCTTTTCGATGGAGTCATATCTTTCAGTTTGGTGTAGTGCTTAAGTGCGCGGACTCTAATCTGGGAGAACCGGGTTTGATCCCCCACTCCTCCACTCGCAGCTGCTGGATGACCTTGGGCAAGCCATAGTTCTGTCAGAGCTGTTCTCTCAAGGGCAGTTTCTGTCAGAGCTCTCTCAGCCCCACCTCCCTCACAGGGTGTCTGTTGTGGGGAGGGGAAGGGAAAGGTGTTTGTAAGCCGCTCTGAGACTCCGAGTGAAGGGCAGGGTATAAAACCAACTCCTCCTTCTCTTCCTCTGCTGGGTATCAGCATGAGGAAAGAGACTGTGATCTGAGATGTTACCCGCTCTGAGCCTGGATAGAGGGACAACAGGACACAAATCCTAACAAACAAATTTACATGTATGCCCCAATCTTCAGTGCTGCAATTGCATAGCATTATGGGGTTTTAACTTCTGTGCATTGCATGTACAGGTACAACATACCCGTGCATTTTCCTTGCATCCGTGCACATACTTTGTTGCTTAGAATCACATCTCATGCTATTCAGAACACTACAAAAAGGGGGGGAAGACAATGAGAACTGGACAGCATTAATGCACACGACGTGGATTTTTGAACAGCGCAAGTGTTGCAGAATCACACATTTCTTCCTGGGATTGCACATTTTATATGTTTGCTCGCACACTGGGCTACCCTGCAGTGCCGCTCCCCTGGCCTTCTTGTCCCCAGCCTTTCAGCTACGGTTGCCAGTCTCCAGGTGGGGCCGGGAGATCTCCCAAAATCACAACTGATCTCCAGACGAGATCAGTGTCCTGGGAAAAACAGGTGCTGTGGAGGGTGGGCTGTGTGGGTTTATACCCTGCTCTTTCCCCTCTGCATATTCTCACCTCCCCAGGCTCCCCTTCCAAATATCTAGGAATTTCTCAGCTTGGAGAAATTAACCCTGCCATTCCAGCACTGCCCAGCAGGTGAGTAGTTTATTTCAAATCTAAGTGTGGCGGTAATGAGGACTTTGGCTCTCTGACTGTTGAGACGGGGATTGACTTTAACTTTACTCTGTTTACAGTCCGTGACCAGAATACAAATAAGTAGCCTGATAAAATAGAAAAATTAAGGTATACAAATATAAACATGTATAAAAGTAATTAAAACTAATATCAGGGATATTTTTGGGCAGGAACGCACAGGAACGGAGTTCCAGCTGGCTCCCAAGTTGGCTACGCCCAGCAGGAACTCATTAGCATAATAGGCCACACCCAACAGCAGAAACTCATTCAGATTGGCTACATTAGGGGTGTGTGGCCTCACATGCAAAGGAGTTCCTGCTACAAAAAAAGGCCCTGAGTTTTGACAACAAACAAGGTAAACAGAATAACAAGCAAAAGATGGGTGTGGCTGGATAACCACACTTCTGATAACATGGGGGTGCGGCCTAATGTGCGAATGAGCTGTGCTGTCAGGGGTGTGGCCCAATATGCTAATGAGTTCCTGTTGTTGGGTGTGGCCTATTATGCTAATGAGCTTCTGCTGGGCTTTTTCTACAAAAAGAGCCCTGTTAATACAATGACAGCAATTTCTAACCTAACTACATAAAAATATAGATATAGAATGCAATAAGCTACGAGTTCCACATTAAATTGGGAAATATATATAGAACCAGGGGTCATTTCCTGCGGAAATGGCCAGTGGCAGGCAACGGCACACCACCTCTGCCCTGACCTGGACGGCCCAGAAAGGGGAAACACAGAAAGCACTGGACATAGAAGTCTGTATAACTTTGCTTGGGGTAGCAATGGATTTATTTCAAATTTTAGGTCAAAATGCACTTATTTCCCCGGGCATTTTGATTATTGCTTTTTGTTGTGTATGTGAATTCTATCTGCTTTTTTATGGTATGTACTTTTTATACTGTTGTGCTTCTATCGTGGTGTAGGGGTTGGAATGGGACCTGGGCAGGGTTCATTTCCTACAGGAGCGGACCTCTGGCAGTAAAGAACCCAGGGGGCGGGCACATACAACAAGCCCCACCCCCTGCTCCCAGCAGCCCTCGGTCAGAGAAAGAAGCAGCCAGGTAAGTTGCAGAGCTTCCCCCGGCCCAAAGCAGTCCAGTGGCACCTTTAAGGCCAAGTTTTATTCAGGTACAAGCTCTCCCTTCTCTGTGAGGACAGATCTGCACATCCCCCCCCCCCATAGCTAGCAATCCAAAGCAGTCTAGTGGAGCGTGAGCGGTGGGTGTTGCCTTCTGACACACTTCCAGTGATGTCAGGGGGTGTGGCACATGCAAATAAGTTATGCTAATGTGCTCCTGCACCTCTTTTTCTATGAAATGACCCCTGTATAGAATGCAGTTTAATTGCTTGGGAGCAGAACTTAGCAACTTTCCAGGTGATCTCTATATGTAGTATATGTTTTAAACTGTTTTGTATATATTGTTTTATCATGGCAAGTTGTTCTTGCCTCTGTGAGCCGCCCTGAGCCCACTGGGGAGGGCGGGGTATAAGTATGAAAATAAATAAAATAAATAAATATACTCACATCAGAGGGAAGTATGTTAATGATCCCAGAGTCAGAGGTGTCAGGACAGAGCTCAAGTAACGGGGAGATAAGGGCAGTACGAATTTCATTGTAGAAAGAACAACGAAGAAAAGACATGTGCCACTGACTCTATCTCGCCACTGTTACAAGGGCAAAATCTCTCAGTCCGGGCAATTTTGTTATATCCGCCCTCGATAACTGAAGATGGCAAAGCTGAAAATCTAGCAAGGGCGAAAGCTGTTCTTTGATTGACATTTTCAAGGTTATAAAGACAGGAGGCCGGATTGAGAAGAAAGCGTCTATGAGGAGCAACAATAAAATTAGATGTTTTTGAAATGTCAAACTGACGTTTAATGTCGTCCACTCTCGGAGACGGGGATTGGTACTTCATTGACGGTGCAGAAGGTTGATCCAGGTGGGGGTAGCCGTGTTGGCATGAAGCAGCAGAGCAGGGTTCGAGTCCCGGGGCACCTTTTGTCTCACCACCTCAATAGTTCAGAATGGTTCCAAAAATTTTCATTCAAGTCTAAGATTTGTCTATTGCATATATACGGTCAAGATAGACTCTGTTCTGTACTGTGTGATGTATTGTAATTCAAGAAACATGTTATAACTCTGTACGAGCTCAGTGAATGTTTGCAGGATGTTACTGTAACCACAAAGATTAGTTGCTAATTGTTAGAAATGTCAGAAATGTTAAAAATAAAAAATGTTGTTATAAAAAAAAAAGACCAACAAAGTTTAATTCTGGGTATAAGCTTTGATGGGCATGCACACTTCTTCAGATACAGTAAAACAGAATTTCTTCAACCATTACATACAGAATGAGGAGAGCGGTGTGGGGAAGTTAGTCGCCAGGCAGGGCCAATTAGGGTAAAGAGAGACCGAAACAAAATCGGAAATTACCAGTCCACGCATATAGGTAGAGAGTGAGCAGTAAATTATCATACAGCATAATAAAGATGTTTTACAAATACAAGGATCAAACAGGAATAATAGGCTTAGTTTATATGGTAACCATTTGTTTGGGTTCAACACTGGGGCAAAAAAAACAACAGTGAAGGAAAGAAATATGTCAGAACTGGAGACTGATGTATCCTTAATTGCCCGATGCCCGAGAGTAATTAAATTGAAGGTTGAGTTTGAGTGACATCCTCGTTATCCCTCCCTCTCATGTTTGAAATACTTTGTTTACTTGTCCTTATCTTGCTTTTGGTGGTTTGGTATGCAAATCTAATGAGATCTTCTGGTTTCCCCTCCAGCTACACTCCTGTTGTTGAAAGTTCAATCCAACGTGTCAGACGAAGTTAACAGCAGCAGACAAATCGTTCTGCATTTTCTCCGGCAGACCGACATTTGTTAAGGAAAATATGTGGCTGGCAGCATGGCATACCGAGGACGCCAACGTGATTCATGAACTGCGCTGCAATTGATAGGCCTCCTAGACCATCCGATAACATCAAGTCGTGTTGGTCTGCAGTCGAACGGCTACATTCAAGTCCAGTAGCACCTTAGGGATCAGCAAGATTTTGGGGAGGTGAGGCTAAGCCAATCTCAGAAGCTAAGCCGGTTCAGCCTTGATATTAGCATTTGAAAGGGCGACCTCCAAGGAATACCAGGGTCGTGACACAGAGGCAGGCAATGGCAAAACCACCTCTGAAACGCCTCTTGCCTCAAAAACAAATCTAGCTCGCCACCTGGTCAGGCCCGTAGCCAGGAATTCTGAATTTGGGGGGCTTTAAATAAGTCAGGGGGCACCCCGCACACACCCCCAACAGAGTGCCACAAATAAAATAAAAAAATTGGAAGTTGGGGGGCCTGGGCTGGATGGGAAGTAAGGGGGCCATTGGAGTAAGTCAGGGGGCCAGGCCCCGAGATGCCCCACTGTAGCTACAGGCCTGCACATAGTGGTGCATAATGCACTAAAAGAGCTAGAACTTCTGGCTGCCAGACAATCTTAGGATCTCCTGGCTATTCTACACACACACTGTCATACAACAACAACAAGAATTGTTATTCGGGATATGAGCTTTTGAGGGTCAAAGCTCCCTTCATCAGATACAAATAGGAAAGGAGATCCTCGAGTCCTTATATCTCAGGCAGAAGGAGGGAGGAATGCTACAAAGAAAAGATGGGGGATTATTAGGAAGGGATTTGAGAACAAACCAGCCAGTATCATAATGCCCCTTTATAAATCGATGGTGTGACCTCATTTGGAATACTGAGTGCAATTCTGGTCACCACACCTCAGGATATTATAGCATTGGAGAAAGTGCAGAAAAGGGCAACTAGACTGATAAACGGGTTGGAACACTTTCCCTATGAATAAAGTTTAAGGCGCTTGGGGCTCTTTAGCTTGACGGCTGAGGGGTGACTTGATCAAGGTTTACAAGATGATGTATGGGATAGAGCGGGTAGAGAAAGAAGTCCTTTTCTCCCTTTCTCACAACACAAGAACTCGTGGGCACTCCATGAAATTGCTGAGCGGTCGGGTTAGAACGGATCAAAGGAAGTCCTTCTTCACCCAAAGAGTGATTCACACATGGAATTCGCTGCCACAGGAGGCGGAGGCAGCTACAAGCATGGACGGCTTCAAAAGGGAACTGGTTAAACATACGGAGCAGAGGTCCAGCAGTGGCTATGAGCCACAAGGTACAGATAGGAACTCTCGGTCTGGGGCAAGGGATGCTCTGTATTCTTGGTGCTTCTGTTATGTTCTTATGTTGTTAGGATGCAGAGGTACAATGCAGAATGTAATCAGCTTGATTAGAGTAACACCCCTCCCACCTTCAGACTAGGACAGGGGTGGCCAAACTGCGGCTCAGGAGCCACATGCGGCTCTTCCATACATATTGTGCAGCTCCCGGCAGGGCGGCTGGGGAAGCGAAGGGGAGGCATGCCTCCCCGATCGGTCTTCCCTTCCCCAGCCAGTGTTCCCCTTCCTAAGTAGGCTTCAGGGAGGGGAGAGCAGAGAAAGAAAGAAACTAACTTTAAATGTGTTCTCAAAGCCCCCCCCATTGGCCGGCTTGTAGAAGGCATTTGTCCCTTTAAATCCCTTCTCCAAGCCAATCCAGCCAATGTGAGGGTGTAGGGAGGGCTTGGAGAATGCATTTAAAATTAAAGTTGCTTTCTTTCCACCTTTTCCTCCCTCCCCCATCTATTTGCTCTCTCTCTCTCTCTCTCTGACAAATAAATATAATTAGCAAACAAATAAATGTCATTGGATAAATAAATATCATTATCAATATCTGTTTTTACCCCTTTGGTTTTTATCTTTGGCAGTCGCGTTTAATGTCAATAAAAAGCAAATATGCATATTTCCCGATCAAAACAGGTGTGTAATATCTGTTCACATCTTTCGGCTCTCAAAAATATGACGTTTATGCTATGTGGCTCTGACATTAAGTTTGGCCATCGCTTGACTGGGATATAAGGACTCCAGGATCTCCATTCCTACTTATATCCGACAAAGGGAACTTTGACTCTTGAAAGGCCATACTCCAAGAAAACTCTTTGGTCTCTACGGTGCTGTTGGACTCCGATCTAATTGTTAAGGAGGTACACAATGGTCCAGATGTCACATGTTAACAGATTAGGGTCCTTTGTGTTTGTATCGTAGCTGAATACACCTGCAGTTTTCTTCTCCAGCCATCAGACCTGGGGACCTAGGGAGTTGGGAATCCCGGCTCTTGGCTAGAGATGCTGTGTATACAAGTGACCCTTACTTATCGCCGGCAGGGCTCTTTTTGTAAAAAAAGCCCAGCAGGAACTCATTAGCAGGAACTCATTAGCATTGCTGCTTGTTCGCCGCCCTGGGCCACTTGGGTAGGGCGGGATATAAATCCCAAGTAAATAAATAAAAATAAATAAAATAATAGGCCACACCCAACAGCAAAACCTATTAGCATATTAGGCCACACCCTGACAGCACCGCTCATTAGCACATTAGGCCACACCCCCATGTTACCAGAAGTGTGGTCATCCGTTCTTTCCCTTTTTATTCTGTTTACCTTGTTTGTTGTCAAAACCCAGGGCTTCTTTTGTAGCAGGAACTCCTTTGCATGTTAGGCCACACCCCCCTAATGTAGCCAATCCTAATGAGTTTCTGCTATTGGGTGTGGCCTATTATGCTAATGAGCTCCTGCTGGGCGTGGCCAACTCGGGAGCCAGCCGGAACTCCGTTCCTGTGCGTTCCGGCCCCAAAAGAGCCCTGCTTATCGGCATACAGAACTTTTATGTCTACGTGGACATACGGTGGATGAGATGCACATCCCAGATTTTCAGTGCTTGAGAAGTTGTCTTAACACACACAAAGCCTTATATTGAATCAGACCCTTGGTCCATCAAGGTCAGTATAGCTTACTCAGACTGGCTGCTGCTCTCCAGGCCTTCGCGGATTCTGTGAACTGAGGCAGATCACGGGAGGGAAAGCAGGACAGGTTGCCTCAGTGCTTCGTTCTTGTGGCCCATTCTTACACTCCCCGGGAAATGCTGATCGCTAGTTTGGGGTCAGGAAGCAATCCTGGAAGGGTTGGGTTTTTTTTGTCATCTTCTGGGTGTGGAACAGGGGACACTGTGGGTGTGGAGGGGGAGGTATTTGTGAAGTTCCTGCATTGTGCAGGGGGTTGGACTAGATGACCCTGGAGGTCCCTTCCAACTCGATGGTTCTGTGATTCTACGACTGGAATTTCAGGTTTGTGCCGTCGAACGCAAGCCCTGCGAGTGTTGGACAATCGAGCTAGTTGTTCTTATTTTCTTGCTGTGTGATTCTAGAGTAGTGTGTTGGCTGTATAGCAAGCCTTCCTCTTGACTGAAAATTGAAATAAATGTAATTCTTTTTAAAATAAACAACGGTCTGGTTACTCGTGTGCGACTCTCCCCTGAGGACGAACGGGGTTCAGGCCTTGAAACTCCTTGACGTGCTCTTTGAAAGGTCGCTGCCTGACGGAAACAGGGTCTTGGCAGAGGGCCCTTTCGGCACTCAGCAATATGGCTCTTCGTACACCGTGAACAGGAGACCAGACAAAAAGTACATTTCCTTTGGTTCTCCTTGCCAGCATGGATCCCTGGTGGTTTCCTCAGTTTGATAAGAGAGGAATTAAAGAGAAGAGAAAAGAAACATAAAAACTATCAATCGATTTTTGTTGAAAAATGGCTTCCGGTCGGAAGTGACGGGGCACAGACTGGAATCATTCCTGATTATTTAGTTTCATCGGAAGTGTTTATTCTATAACTCCCAGATTTAGAGTATGTTTTAATTTTGGTCAATAAATATTAGCTAGTTGAACTCAAATCCTTACATTTATACAAGATGGTTCCTAACCCAGCTTTATTATTAGAAAACATGTTAAGAGTTTTAGTTAGTTAAGTTTTAGATAGATATACTGAATAGCAGGGCTATTTTTGGGCAGGAACGCACAGGAACGGAGTTCCGGCTGGCTCCCAAGTTGGCCACGCCCAGCAGGAAATCATTAGCATAATAGGCCACACCCAACAGCAGGAACTCATTAGGATTGGCTACGTTAGGGGTGTGTGCCTAACATGCAAAGGAGTTCCTGCTACAAAAAAAGGCCCTGGGTTTTGACAACAAACAAGGTAAACAGAATAACAAGCAAAAGGTGGGTGTGGCTGGATGAGCACACTTCTGGTAACATGGGGGTGCGGCCTAATGAGCGGTGCTGTCAGGGGTGTGGCCTAATATGCTAATGAGTTTCTGCTGTTGGGTGTGGCCTATTATGCTAATGAGTTCCTGCTGGGCTTTTTCTACAAAAAGAGCCCTGCTGAATAGAATATCAAGAATATTATTAGGGCGAAATAGTTTGTATTGTTTGGGATTCTCTATATCAATTGTTTTATATTTAATAAAAATTATAGGAAGGAAGGAAGGGAAGACGATAAGATATGATGATGATAAGATATCATTGCTTTGCCTTCTGAGCTCAGGATCCCACAAGCTCCTGGGTGGGTACCAAAGGGGACTTCAGGTTTGTTTCTTTCAAAGACCATCTCTTGGTGCAATGTGGGAAACTGCTTCTGAAATCAAGGGTTTGTTTCTAAAGCAGTGAACAATCCCACTGGACTAAGGGGGTAAAAGCAAGTATGTGGATCCCAGTCTACGTACAAACTTACATAGAATTACTCTGCACAGAATTAAATATTAACTGCTAGCAGAGAAAAAGCAGGGCGGATTGGCCATTTAACTTACCGGAAATATTCCGTTGGTTACTGCCCTTGAGGGTCCATTGGGTGGAATGACTCAGGAAGGGTCCCATTCTGCCATTCCTCAGGCTCTGTAAAAGGGAATTGCTCAGGAGGGTATTTTCACCAAGGTTATATTATATGGAAGGGTTCAAGAGAATGCTTTAACAAAGAGAACGGGACTACGGACTAGACCACTCGGAACAGTACATGTCATCTGTTCGTTGTAAGCTTTATTCTGATTCCACTGCGTTGTCTTCTACTTATGTAATACCATTGTCTGCATTGAGTCCAGGGGCACCGTTAAGACCGATAAAGTTTAATTCTGGGTATAAGCTTTTTTGTGCATGCACACTTCTTCAGATCTGCTTCACACTTTGTCAGATTTGGATTTCTTCAGCTATGAAGAAGTGTGCCCTGCACACGAACGCTTGTACCCAGGGTTAAACTTTGTGGGTCTTAAAGGTGCCCCTGGACTCAACCTCGGCTCTGTTGCTTCAGACCAACACGGCTACCCACCAGAATCCATTTTTTGGCATTGTTTTATGCAGGGCTTTTTTTCCTGGGGGAACGCACCAGGATGGAGTTCCGGAACCTCTTCGACGAAATTCTTTTAAAAATGTTTAAAAGGTCATGAGTTTTCAGTATACAGATTGAAAACCTCATTTCCCTCTTGATAATTCTGTTCTCTCCCCCCCCCCCAAAGCCCAGTTTTTATGTATGAAGTCTAACACACTTTGCTTTATTTCAAGTTCCAGTAATCCTACTCAGGGCTATTTTTGGGCAGGAACGCACAGGAATGGAGCTCCGACTGGCTCCTGAGTTGGCCACGCCCAGCAGGAGCTCATTAGCATAACAGGCCACACCCAACAGCAGGAACGCATTAGGATTGGCTACATTAGGGGTGTGTGGCCTAGCATGCAAAGGAGTTCCTGCTACAAAAAAGCCCTGGGTTTGGATAACAAACAAGGTAAACAGAATCAGAAGGGAAAGGTGGGTGTGGCTGGATGAGCACACTTCTGGTAACATGGGGGTGTGGCCTAATGTGGTAATGTGCTGTGCTGCCAGGGGTGTGGTCTAATATGCTAATGAGTTTCTGCTGTTGCGTGTGGCCAATTATGTTAATGAGTTCCTGCTGGGCTTTTTCTAGGAAGAAGAGGAGGAAGAAGAAGAAAAAGAGGAAGAAGAGGAAGAGGAGGAGGAAGAGGAAGAAGAGGAAGAAGAAATTGGATTTTTACCCTTCCCTTCCCTACCCGAAGGAGTCTCAGAGTGGCTTACAATCTCCTTTCCCTTCCCCTCCCCCACAACAGACACCCTGTGAGCAGTGTTCCCTCTAAGCTGAGTGAGTGTGAGCTAGCTCACAGTTTTTTAGCCTCCGGCTCACACATTTTTGTCTTAGCTCAGGTAGTTCCCAACCCAGAGCTGGAGATCTCCAGCTATTATAACTGATCTCCAGGTGACAGATCTCCAGGTAGGGTTGCCAAATATCTGGAGATCAGTTCCCCTTGGGGGAAATGGCTGCTTTGGAAGGGGAAGACGGCATCCTATGCCCCTGAAGCCCCTCCCCTTCCCAGGCCCTCACAGAGGTCAAGAGCGGCCCGGGCCACTTCCGGTTTTGAGGGCCCCCCCGGTAAACTCAAAAAAATGAAGAAGTGCAAAAACAATATGAAATTAGTGGTATTATATTTTAAATGTTTGCATTTAATACAATAAGAAAAAGAATATCGTAAAATTAGCTGTTGTAGATTTTCCGGGCTGTACGGCCGTGGTCTTGGGCATTTTAGGACCTGACATTTCACCAATAGCTGTGACTGGCATCCTCAGAGGTATAACACAGAAAGATGAAGTATCTACAATACAATTGAGTAAGACTGCAGGGGTCATTTCCTGCAGGAGAGCACAGGAGCGGAGCTCCGGCAGTAAAGAGCCCAGGGGGCGGGCACATGCAACAAGCCCCACCCCCTGCTCCCAGCAGCCCTCAGTCAGAGCAAGAAGCAGCCAGGTAAGCTGCAGAGCTCCCCCCGGCCAAAAACAGTCCAGTGGCACCTTTAAGACCAAGTTTTATTCAGGTACAAGCTCTCCCTCCTCTGCGAGGGCAGATCTGCGTGTCCCCCCCCCCAATAGCTAGCAATCCAAAACAGTCCAGTGGAGCCTGAGTGGTGGGTGTTGCCTTCTGACACACTTCCGGTGATGCCAGGGGGTGTGGCATATGCAAATAAGTTATGCTAATGAGTTATGCTAATGAGCTCCTGCACCTCTTTTTCTAGGAAATGACCCCTGGTTATACCTCTGAGGATGCCAGTCACAGCTACTGGCGAAATGTCAGGTCCTACAATGCCAAGGCCACGACTGTACAACCCGGAAAATCTGCAACAGCGAATAAACTCCGGCCGTGAAAGTCTTCGACAATAGAATACCATAAAGCTTTGTAATAAATGTTCCCGTTTTTATTTAACATGTGATTTGACGTCACAAGTGTAAATGTGAGGACCCCCGAGAATGTGAGGCCCCGGGCCAATTGGCTGTGCTGTTCCCCCCCCCAGCCCTGCCCCTCCCCCAACCCCTCTCTCCTCAGCCATGCTCCCTCCAGAAATCCTACTTTGTGACCTTCTGGCCTTAAAGTTGTGAGCGAGCGATTTGGCTGCTGCATAAATTAGTTGGCTCGGGAGCCCTCCTTCCTGAGCTAAGACAAAAACGTGTGAGCCGGAGGCTAAAAAACTGTGAGCTAGCTCACACTCACTCAGTTTAGAGGGAACACTGCTCCCGAGGTTCCATTTCCCTAAATCTCTAGATATTTCCCAACACAGAGATGGCAACCCTAGAAGTGAAACGTATCCCAGTATATTTTAGAACGAAAGCCTTGTGCGCTGGTGAAAAGTAGGACGCAAAAAAGAAGGCGGCCGAATCGTCTGAAACGAAGATGGACAAGAATCCAGTGCCAGGGAATACCGTAAACATTGTGGTTATCGTTTTTACTGCCGTCTACTCTAGCGGCGGGAGGGACGGCAGCACGGTGTAGCCCGATCTCATCAGATCTCAGAAACTAAGCGGGGTCGGGACTTGGAAGGGAGACCTCCAAGGAAGACTCTGCAGAAGGTGGCAATGGCAAACCACCCTCTGCTTCTCACTGCCCTTGGAAGCCCCTCGGCTGGGGTTGTCATAAGTTGACTACGACTTGACAATACTTACACATGTACTCTGACACTGTCTCCACAACAGCAGGGAGCACTTGAGGTAGAACCCCAGCTGGGGGACATTTGCTAGCTTTCTGGCAGCCAGACATAGGATGAAGGAACTATATAATTAAGTCGGTAAGGTAACGTAACAATTCCCTTGCTCGAAAGCCAGTCGAATCCGACTCGAGGGTTGCGGTGCTCATCTCCGTTTCCAAGCCGAAGAGCCAGCGCTGTCCGAAGACGTTTCCGTGGTCATGTGGCCGGCATGACTAAACACCAAGGCGCACGGAACACTGTTCCCTTCCCACCGAAGTGGTACCTATTTACCTACTTGCAATCTCTTGCTTTCAAACTGCTTGGTTGGCAGGAGCTGGAACTAGAGACGGGAGCTCACTCCGTCACGCGGCAACTCGGGTCTCGAACTGCTGAACTACTGACCTTCCACAGCCTGCAGTTCAGCGTCTTCACCACTTGAGCCACCGCAGCTCAATTAAGTCGGTACTTGGCTCAAAATAGCTTCAGGACGTTGTCGTTGTTGCTTTTGTCTCGAGGTTAGTACAAGTGTCATCGTTCCCAGACTAGCCCTAAGGAGGGACACCCCCCCACACACACACGGAGTTCCTCGCCTGCAACTGCTGTAACTGGTTGCCAACTCTGGGTTGGGAAATACCTGAAGGTCCGTTCCTGTTATATATTGGACTATGAACTACATACTAAGCTTCAGTCCTTTGCTTCATAGAAGCCCAGTATCCTTTGTAGGATATATATATATATATATATATATTTGAAATTTATTTTCATTTTCCACTATAACAAAAGTTCATATCATATCACTTTTACTTTCAGTTACAACTTATAATATCCATTACGTCTTTCACATTTAACGACTTTTATATCATACTAGCAAAAATTCAGTTTTGATTGATCTTTTTCATCTTCAGCCAGTCATAAAATAATTTCCATCTGTCCCAAAAAAGTTCCTCTGGTTTATTTTGTAGTGTTGTATTTAGCCTATCCATTTCAGCTATTCCCATCACCATATTTTTAAGTTCTATTATAGATGGTATTCTTTTGAATTTCCAACGTCTTGCTATCAGAATTCTGGCTGCCGTTAAGTGAAGCCCAGTATCCTGATCTGACAGTCCTCATTGGCTGCTCCTGACAGCAGGCCAATCAAAGCTTAGCAGTGTACTTGGAGGGAAAGCATTCTATTGGTCTTTATCGTGTAAATACGATTGGTTCTTACTGTTCTACTGGGCGTGGTTTCCCCAGCCCGGGATGTTTAAAAGGAGCTCTGGCTCCTATGGTTTTTCGTGTTGGATCGCTCTTGTTAATAAATCAATTCACTTCAGTTCCCCTAGAGAAAATGGCTGCTTTGGAAGGGAAATTATGCCCCATTGAACTCCCTCCCTTCCCCAAACCCCTTCCTCCTCAGGCCCCACCCCCCAAATCTCTAGATATTTCCAAACTAGAGAGCCAGTTTGGTTTAGTGGTTAAGTGCGCGGACTATCTGGGAGAACTGGGTTTGATTCCCCACTTCTCCACGTGCAGCTGCTGGTGTGACCTTGGGCCAGTCACAAGTTCTCTCGGAGCTGTTCTCTCACGAACAGTCCTTGAAAGAGCTCTCTCAGCCCTGCCTACTCCACAGGGTGTCTGTTGTGGGGAGGGGAAGGGAGATTGTAAGCCGCTCTGGCGACTCCTTTGGGTAATGAAGGGTGGGGTATAAATCCAATCTCCTCCTCCTCCTCCTCCTCCTCTTCTTCTCTTGTTAGAGTTTATGAGCACCCCTGGTATTGTCCAAGATGTGTACCTTTAGGAAGTCCTTCCGATGTGTTCCAATTCCAACACGGTTTTGTTCTTCAGCCATTTCCCCCTCCCCATCCCTTTCCACGTTCCCTTTGGCACCCTCACCACAGGGTCCAAATTGTCAGTCATAGGGTTGCCAGCCTCCAGGTGGGGCCTGGGGATCTCCCACTTTCACCACTGACCTCCAGCTGACAGAGTTCAGCTCCCCTGGAGAAAAGGGCTCCTCTGGAGGGTGGACTCTGTGGCATTCTACCCCACTGAGGCCCCTCCCCTCCCCAAACCCCGCCCTCTCCTGGATTCAGCCCCCCCAAAGTCTCCAGGTATTTTCCAACTCAGACCTGGCAACCCTAGTCAGGCACCAGGACGCTCCGTGCTCAGGACGGGAGATGTAGGAGTCGTTTTCTCACAGCCAAGCCTGCCTCACTCAAAGCTTGGGCCTGTTACCCAAGCGCATTCCATTCCTTTTTTAAAAAATCACAGAAGACCGCGTCAGCCATCTCAGTGACCTGCACTTTGAGAAAATCCAAAAAGCAGGGCCAGAAATCAGTTCTGGTTCGGCTTCTGTTCTGAAACCAGAATGTGGTTTCTGCTCAGCATCCAAACAGGCCCGCAGGGAGGAGGGCGAGGCCTAGAGGTGCAGCCAAAGGCCCTTCGCTCTGGCACAGCTTAATCTTTTAGGAATCCCTTCTCTGCTTTGCATCCAGTATCACTGTGCGGTTATGCAATGGAAGAGAAGTCACCCAAACCGGGCTTAAGGGAGCACGTGAGCTCCCTCTAGTGGCCTTCATGCATACAGCGGAATTCACTGGCGCTATTTTTTCGTAAAGGCTGCAAGAGTTGGGGTGTAAGGAAGGCCGAGTGCCAAAGAATAGATTCTTTCTAATTATGGTGCTGGAGAAGACCCTGATGCTGGGAAAGATTGAAGGTCAAAGAAGACGGGGACGGCAAAGGATGAGATGGTCAGACAGTGTCATAGATGCAACGAACATGAAATTGAGCCAACTTCAGAGGACAGCGGAAGACCGGAAGGCCTGGCGGGAGCTGGTCCATGGGGTCGCGGAGAGTCAGACTCGACTGTGTGACTGAACAACAACAACATTTTCCCCATAAAGGTATCTTAACTCTTGAAATGACTGAAGTCTGAATCCAGTGGCACCTGTAAGACCAACCAAGTTTTATTCGAAGTGTAAGGTTCCTGCCAACCTAGCCATTTGGGGGAGAAAAGCAAGGTGCAGATGCCTAGGAAATAAAAATGGTGCGACAAAATCTCACTAAGTCTTCAAGGTGATTCAAGAGTCCTGATTTATCTTAGCCTCCAAGTATACCTCTGCTCTTGCATACCACCCCTCAAACACAAATACTTGGAAACCTTTCCTCCCCCAACAGCTATCTTTCTCCTCCTCTCCCATGGCTTTCCAAGCGCAGTTCCCACCATGCACTTCAAACCTTCCCTTCCATGCTCCTCCCTCCAGTCCCTTATACCCTTCCCCCCCAATACACTCTGGAATTCCCATTCCTACACTTCCCGTATTGCCCGTTTCCATCAGCAGTTCCCCACCACCACCACCACCTTCATGCATAACGACTTTCTCCACAGAGCCAATGTGGTGTAGTGGTTAGGAGCGGCAGACTCTAATCTGGAGAACTGGGTTTGATTCCCCACTCCTCCACATGCCGCCAGCTGGGTGACCTTGGATCAAAAGAGCTGTCTCAGCCCCACCTACATAAGAACATAAGAGACGCCAACATTGGATCAAGCCAAAGGCCCATCCAGTCCAACACTCTGGGTCACACAGTGGCCAAAAAGACCAGGTGCCATCAGGAGGTCCATCAGTGGAGCCAGGACACTAGAAGCCCTCCCACTCCTGCCCCCCCCCCAAGCACTAAGAATACAGAGCATCACAGCCCCAGACTGAGAGTTCCTATCTATACCTTGGCTAATAGCCACTGATGAACATAAGAGAAGCCAATGTTGGATCAGGCCAATGGCCCATCCAGTCCAACACTCTGGGTCACACAGTGGCCAGAAATACCAGGTGCCATCAGGAGTTCCACCAGTGGGGCCAGGACATTAGAAGCCCTCCCACTGTTGACCCCCCCCCCCCCCAGCCACACAACCACAAACAACCCCTATCTATACCTTGTGACTAATAGCCACTGACGGACCTCTGCTCCATATGTTTATCCAATCCCCTCTTGAAGTCGTCCATGCTTGTAGCTGCTACCACCTCCTGTGGCAGTGAATTCTGTGTGTTAATCACTCTTTGGGTGAAGAAGGACAAGATTATGCATGGGATAGAGCAGGTCGAGAAAGAAGTCCTTTTCTCCCTTTCTCACAATACAAGAACTCGTGGGCACTCCATGAAATTGCTGAGCAGTCGGGTTAGAACGGATAAAAGGAAGTCCTTCTCCACCCAAAGAGTGATTAGCACATGGAGTTCACTGCCACAGGAGGTGGTGGCGGCTGCAAGCATGGACGGCTTGAAGAGGGAGTTGGATAAACATGTGGAGCAGAGGCCCATCAGTGGCTATTAGCCATAAGGTATAGATAGGGACTCTTGGTCTGGGGCAAGGGATGCTCTGTCTTCTTGGTGCTTGGGAGGGGGCAACAGTGGGAGGGCTTCTAGTGTCCTGGCCCCACTGGTGGACCTCCTGATGGCACCTGGTATTTCTGGCCACTGTGTGACAGTGTGTTGGACTGGATGGGCCTTTGGCCTGATCCAACATTGGCGTCTCTTATGTTCTTATGACTTGATGGGCCATTGGCCTGGTTCAACATTGGCTTCTGTTATGTTCTTATGAACTCCCTGAAACATATGTGAATGTTATTCACATTGGTGGCTAATCATCTGAAAACTCTATGGTTTTCCCTCGGATGGTCGTGGCCCCGCCCCCAGCGTGCCCGGCGTGGTTGCGTCACTTCCGGGTGACGTGGTTGCAGCGTGCGCGCACTCCCGGAGCGGCCCTGGAGTCCCCCGCTCCACCACCGCTTGGACTTGGGAACCCTATTCTAACACGAGATGCCATGATATCAGCATATTATCTACTGTCTCAATAAACTTTACTTTTTTAAAGGAAAGCTGTTGGGAACTGATTGTTGCATGAGTCTGACAGAGAAACCCGGTTCTCCCAGATTACAGCCCACGCTTCTAACCACTACACCAAACTGGTTCAGCACCTTCCATCAAAACAGCCCTCATTTCTAGTGCAGGCACAACCCAATGGCAAGGGATTCGTATGGAACGCCAAGGATGCTGTTGATATTCCGGACTGGTGCCTGGAGTCAGTAATGGGCTGGATGAGGGTGAACAAACTGAAACTAAATCCTGACAAGACAAAGGTTCTCTGAGTTAGTAGAAAGACAGACCAGGGACTCTGGATCTCTCCTTTCTTGGATGGGGATATACTCCCCTCGAAAACCCAGGTTCACAGCTTGGGACTGCCACTTGACACAGTGGTCACCTTAGACAACCAGGTGGCTGCGGTGATCCAGAGTGCTTTTGCCCCGCTTCAGCTAGTTCATGAGCTGTTTCCATTCCTGGGTCAGTCAGATCTAGCCACGGCGATCTAGACTAGACTGCTGCAATGCATTCGACTTGGGGCTGCCCTTGAAGAGTGTTTGGAAGCTGCAGCTAGTGCAGAACGCTGTGGCTAGACAGCCAGTTGGGCCCAGCTTTCGGTACTATTCATACTACGGCAATTAGACTGGCTATCAATTCACCTCCGAGTCCACCTCAAGGGATTGGTTTTGACCTTTAAAGCCCTACATGACTTGGGACCAGGGTATCTGAAGGACCTACGTGTTCCTGCCCTGGAATTAAGATCACAGGGAGAGGCCCTCCTGACTGTCCCAACAATCAAAGAAGCTCTTTTGGTGGGTGCAGAGAAACAGGGCCTTTTCAGGGGCAGCCCCATGATTATGGAACAGCAACAATTATGGAACAGAGAGACGCACCAGCCCCCCCTTCACTTTCAGTCTTTCACAGCTGAAGATGGATTTATTTGGGACCGCGTTTGGTTGAGTCACTAGCAGTCCCAAACTGTGATTTTAAATTCTGGGTTTTATGTATTCCATTTTATGTATTTTATCCAGACAGCTGCGGTGGCTCAAGTGGTTAAGATGCTGAACTGCAGGCTGTGGAAGGTCGGTAGTTCAGCAGTTCGAGACCCGGGTGTGCCGCATGACGGAGTCTCTAGTTCCAGCTCCTGCCAACCTAGCAGTTCGAAAGCAAGAAATTGCAAGTAGATAAATAGGTACCACTGCGGTGGGAAGGTAACAGCGTTCTGTGCGCCTTGGTGTTTAGTCATGCCGGCCACATGACCACGGAAACATCTTCAGACAGCGCTGGCTCTTCGGCTTTGAAACGGAGATGAGCACCGCAACCCTAGAGTCAGACTTGACTGGCTTTCGAGCAAGGGAACCTTTACCTTTACCTTTTAAGCCACCTTGAGTTCCATAAGGAAGAACGGTGGCTAATAAATGTAAAATACCATGTAGGGCTACCAAGTCCCCCAGGGGGGCAGGGGTTTGTCTGCCCAAAGGGCCCCAAAATTGCCGGTCCGGATCCGGCCTGCGGGGGGAACCCCACCCCCAAAGTGCCCAGATCGGGCCGACGTGGCTGGGGTGATGACGTCACCCAGAAGAGACATCATCACACTGGGCACATTGTCCGGTGATGGTCCAGCAATCTAGCTCTATGGTACCATAGAGTTTTCAGGCTGATTGCTAGAGTGTCGCCAGGCGACATGCCCAGTGTGATGATGTCACTTCCGGGCAATATCATCGCGGCGTGCGCACGCAATTGTCCTGGGCTGGGACAGACTCTCCCCCGCTGCGCCAGGTAAGACACTTGGGAACCGTAAACCATGGCAAGTTCAGAGATTTTTCCGCACTCCCTAGCAATCTCCTTTTCAAGAGTTATGGCGGCATTACGGAAAACCCCGGCACTTTCCGTGTTGACCCAAAACACACGAGCCGCCAGCCATGTAAAGCGACTCGAATCGGCCTCAGAGTGGCAGCTGTTTCACGCAGTCCTGGCAAGCTCTCCGCCGGTTTCCCCACTGCCACCCGCCCCCTTTGTCGCATTCCACTGCAAGGCAATTAAGTGCACGGAAATAAATCCGCCTGTGATGTGCGGCGGCGCGCTTTGTTCCCGGACTATCGCCGGCCGTCCCTTGGCATGCATCTGGAAACCCAGCTGACAGCTTAAGCACATGCTTTGTGGATCGAACGTAGCAGGGAACTGCCTGGAAATATTGTAGCAGTGTGTCACACTGTGCTTCAGGCGCACACTCCAGAGGAAGGAAACAAAGCGAGATTTCGGTCCTCGGCGAATGCTCTTTGAAGCCTCTTTTCCAGTTAGGACGGGTATTAGTAAAACTGTTCGTTGATAACAGCATAGATGTGGTATTTTTGGCCACTGTGTGACGGACTTTAACCACTATGCCACATTGGCTGTTGAATCAGGGTGCTACGGCTGCTGGAACGGGCCTACTTCCACAGGGGAAATCCATCGCCAAGTAAATAAATTTTAGAAACCCACTCTCAAACGGTTAACATGATCACATTTCAACCAAGTAAGCAAGCATTTTTTTTTTTAAATCAATCTATCATCGAAGTGGTGCTGTTCAGTTTGGTGTAGTGGTTAAGCACGTGGACTCTAATCTGGGAGAACCGGATTTGATCCCCCACTCCTCCACGGGCAGCTGCTGGTGTGACCTTGGGTCAGTCACAAGTTCTCTCAGAGCTGTTCTCTCAAGAGCATTTCTCTCAGAGCTCTCTCAGCCCCACCTACCCCACTGGGTGTCTGTTGTGGGGAAGGGAAGGGAAAGGAGTTCTTAAAGCTACTCAGACTCCAAGTGAAGGGCAGAGTATAAATCCAATCTCTTCTCTTCTTCTTCTCTATATTGTGGGCTCATCGTTTGCAGCAATAAGTACCAGGAATCGTGGGACGAGAGCCATCAAATGGCGATCCTGCCACATAACAGAGGGCAGCATAAAATTCCAGCTGTGCTTCTACATGAAAAAAAATAATGCTTCTCTTTGCGGAGAGCGATCTGCCTATTAACCACGGCGCCACAACAGAAGGGGTTAGAAATAAGCCGGGAATGTGAAGCGAGAGATATTTTTCAGCACTCAAGAATGCTCTGAGCGTGAGATATCGCACACGCGCCATCTGGCTTGGCCACAAACGAGAAGACGATGCAGCCAATTTCGTATCAAACAATTGCAAATAATAACAGAGGCAACCACAAAAGATTTTGCGCTCTGTGGGCGAAGATTTACTTACCATTGTCATCTAAAGCCAAGCCTGCAGCGTTCCAGCACACACCATTGACATCCACTGTAGGCTAGAGAGGGGTGCGGCCTCCTCTGGAATCCTGTGTAGAGTTCTGGTCAGCGCATCTCAAAAAGGCTTTTACAGAGCTGGGGGAAGTACAGCGGAAGGCAACCAAGATGATTAGGCTATGAGGAAAGGCTGAAGAGTTTGAGACTTTTCAGTTTAGAAACGAGATTACTCAGGGATGACATGATAGAAGTTTATAAAGTTATGCATGGGGTGGAGAGAGTTGACTAAGTGGAAGTTCTCCCCCTCTCCCAAAACAAGAAGAGATGGATTTATACAGCACCCTTCACAACCCGAAGGAGTCTCAGAGGGGCTTACAATCTCCTTTCCCCTCCCCACAACAGACACCTTGTGAGGTAGGTGGGGCTGAGAGAGCTCTTTCGAGGACTGCCCTTTCTAAAACAGCTCCAAGTGAACTTGTGACTGACCCAAGGTCACACCAGCAGGTGCAAGTGGAGGAGTGGGGAATCAAACCCGGTTCCCCCAGATTAGAGTCCACGCTCCTAACCACTCCACCAAACTGGCTCTCTACATTAGAAATGAATACAAGCACCATACGGAAGCAGAAATGTGCATGTCAAACTTAGCATCTAGACCAGGGGTGTCAAAGGTGTGGCCCAGGGGCTGGATCAGGCCCCCGGAGGGCTTCTATCAGGCCCGCAGTGGAACTGGCTGTCTCCTGCTGCTTCTTCCAGCACTGCTGCGTCATTGTAGGTTTGCAGCTTACAGATACACACCTGAACAGCATACTCAAGATTGCAACAGCACAGACATTTTGATGCAACGATTCAGAGCAAGCGGTGTCAGTTTTCAGACACTGTTAAATATAAACAAAGTATTGCAATGGTGCTAATGTTTCAAGCGTGTTTTTATTTTAAGTAAAACAAAACCCATTTGTGTTTGTGTCCTTTATAAAGTTTATATCTCCGCTACCTGGCATTGCATTTGATGACACACACGGCCCGGCCCAACAAGGTCTCATTTATGTCAGATCCGGCCCTCATATCAAATGAGTTCGACACCCCTGCTCTAGACCAACCTTTTGGGTATGGTGGCCTACAAGGGCCAACCCAAGGTTTTCTTGGTGCCGTGGGCAATCTATGACCCTCGGTACCCACCTAGGTCAACATTCCATTTTCCACAGTGGCCAGCCAACCAACACGGCTCAAAGGGCACAGCTGCCCTAACTGTGAACCCCAAAGACGAGGCCATCCCGACACACACAGCCTTTGTGTACGGCAGTTACGCTCCGGGCTTTGACCTGCTCCGCCGTTGCTCCCTCTGGTCCCCCCTAAGATTCTCACACTCTAGTGACCGTCAGGACACATTTTACTTGACCCACGTGCAGTGTTCCCTCTAAGCTGAGTTAGTGTGAGCTAGCTCACAGTTTTTTAGCCTCCGGCTCACACATTTTTGTCTTAGCTCAGGAAGGAGGGCTCCAGAGCAAACTAATTTATGCGGCAACCAAATGGCTCGCTCACAACTTTAATGCCAGCAGCTCACTAAGTAGAATTTCTGCTCACAAGACTCCACAGCTTAGAGGGAGCATTGCCCACGTGTATATAGTAAAGGCAAAGGTTCCCCTTCCTCGAAAGCCAGTCGAATCCGACTCTAGGGGGTGGTGCTCACCTCTGTTTCCAAGTCGAACAGCCACCGCTGTCCGAAGACGGTTTCCGTGGTCATGTGGCTGGCGTGACTAAACACAGAGGTGCGCGGAACGCTTTTACTTTCCCACCGAAGCGGTATGTATTTATCGCCTTGCAATTTCTTGAACTATTTGGTTGGCAGGAGCTGGGGCCAGAGACGGGAGCTCACTCCGTCACGCGGCACTCGGGTCTCTCGAACTGCCGAACTACCGACTTTACCCCGCCCTTCACTTGGAGTCTCAGAGCGGCTTACAAACTCCTTTCCCTTCCACTCCCCACAACAGACACCCTGTGAGGTGGGTGGGGCTGAGAGAGCTCTGACACAAACTGCTCTTTTTCAAGGACAGCTGTGCCAGAGCTTGTGACTGACCCAAGGTCACATCAGCAGGTGCAAGTGGAGGAGTGGGGAATCAAACCCAGTTCTCCCAGATAAGAGTCTGCACACTTAACCACTACACCAAACTGACTCTACACCAAACTGATGCGGAAGCTGCTGTTTCCAGGGTCACATCTTGGGTTCCGAGATGCAAAAGGCAACGATGGAAAGGACAGGAGCAGCCATCCGGGAGGGCTGGCCCCTGACCCACTTCCAGAGGCTTCGCAACCTGTTGTGTATTGTCTTGTGTATTGACAGCTTCGTGTGAACACTCGTTCAAGAGGCTCCTTGCAGTTACATTTGGATTGGCCACCCTTACCGAGCTGGCCAATCAGGGAACCTCAGCTGGAAGCATGCCATGCAATTAAGGATTCCTAAGTGCCTAAGAGCTGCGGTGGCTCAAGTGGTTAAGACGCTGAACTGCAGGCTGTGGAAGGTCAGTAGTTCAGCAGTTCGAGACTCTAGTGTGCCGCATGACGGAGTGAGCGCCCGTCTCTAGTTCCGGCTCCTGCCAACCTAGCAGTTTGAAAACAAGAAATTGCAAGTAGATAAATAGGTACCACTTCGGTGGGAAGGTAACAGCATTCCGTGCGCCTCGGTGTTTAGTCATGCCGGCCACATGACCACGGAAACGTCTTCGGACAGCGCTGGCTCTTCGGCTTTGAAACGGAGATGAGCACCGCAACCCTAGAGTCGGATTCAACTGGCTTTCGAGCAAGGGAACCTTTACCTTTACTTTAAGTGCCTAATTGCCTCTTGGTGTGTTTGTATTTCGTGAGTGTGTTTGGACTAGGGGTTTCTGTATACAGTTGCGGCTCGCCGCACAGGTGTTCGTTGTTGAGCGACTAAATAAAGAGCTATGCCGAAACCACGATAAGTCTCGTGAACCCACTACTTAACACAACCCACTTTTGGGTCTCGACCCACAGGTTGGGAAATAATCTATTTTAGACAGCACCCCTAGGATGACCAGGCCCTACCTGGCTGATGGCGGGAGGCCCCCCCCCCAGTTCCTCCTTGAAGATCTTCTGCAGCACATGCAAAGTGCACACGTTGCGATAACGTCACCAGAAGTGACGTCATCGTGTTTCTGACGTCGGGGGGTAACGCTCTCGGTTTTGGGCAAAAGACCCAAAAGAAAAGTGGGTTTCTTGGCCTCAAAAACAGAGTTTTGCTCTAAACCTTGAGCGTCTCCCCCGATGTCAGAAAAGTGATGACGTCACTCCTGGGTGATGTCATTCCGCCAGCGCCAGCAGAGCTGAGACGAGGCTTCTTGGGGGTGGGGCTTCTTGGGGGGGGCTTCCCCCACTAGCCAGCTAGACCACGGCAGATTGGGGGCCCCAAAGTCAGGAGATCCCCTGGCCTCACTGGGGGGATGGATACCCGAAGCACCCCAGTCACAACATCCCTTCACTCCCCCCCCCCTTCCATTTCGGATATCAACCAAATCGCATGAAGAAAACCGTTACACGAAGAGCAGGAGGCCAGATTTATTAATAACCATGTTTCGATTCAATCCCGTTTTACATATAAAGACAAACGCAGTGCCCAAAAAAAAATCTTAAGAAAAAAAATACTACAGGAGTTAACAAGACGCAGGGAGGAAACGGGTGATACAAAAATATTCAGATTTATTCCCCCAGAAACAAAAAGTAGCATCAGCTGTCCTGTAATAAATAAAAGTAATTTCAATAAGGGGGGGGGAGAAAGAGGGACTTTTCTCTCTCACAAGCGTTCAGACTGCTCAACGGACACTCTGCAGACTTCAGTGGGGCTACTCCCGAGTTGCGAGAGCCATTCCGGCGATTTGGCCCTGAGTTTTAAACAGGCAGGGTCTAAAGTGAGGAGACTGCCGACGTTCGTCAGGTCAAAGGCGACGGGCTGCGGATGTGGAACTTCTCGTGTATTAGACGAAGCCATCTCTGGAAAGCTTAAGTCCTTCTTCGTACGCCTCTTCTTGAGGACGGTACACAGCACAATTATCACCACGACGATGACGGCGATGAAGAAAACCGTGGCTCCTACGAAAATCTCCATGTAGCTGTACAAGAAGCGAAGGCCTGCAGAGAGAGAGAGAGAGAGAGAGAGAGAGAGAGAGAGAGAGAGAATAGAGAGAGAGAGAATAGAGAGAGAGAGAGGGGCGCCTGGTTAGGCTCATTCCCATCCTAAAGGCCTTCAATGTACCATGTAGTTTGGAGGAGAGGGGCCATGGCTCAGCAGTAGACCACTGGCTAGGCATACAGACGGTCCCAGGTTCAATCCCCAGCACCTGAGACCCTCATGCCTACGGGACCGCCTCTCCCATTGCAATCCTCCCCACACTCCCTTCGGTCATTGTCAAGGGGCCTCTTGCAGGTTCCTGGCCCCAGGATGGCTCGGTTAGTTGTCCTCACAGGAAGGGCCTTTTCAGGTGTGGCCCCGCCCTGTGGAATGCAGTCTCAGATGACACACGTGCCCTGGCGGACTTGCTTAGTTTCTGCAGGGCAAGCAAAGCCGAATTATTTCGGTTGGCCTTTGGAGGGTAACGACACATTTGGGCTGTTTCAATAGTGGTATGGTGATAGCCACGTATTTTAATGTTTTAACGTTAATATTTTATGTTTGTTATTGGTTTTTATGCTGGTGTTTTTTTTTACCTTATTGGTTTTAATGTCAGTCGCCACGGGACCCTCTGGGTGAGCGGCGACCTGGAATTTTTGGCCACTGGGTGACACAGAGTGTTGGGCTGGATGGGCCATTGGCCTGATCCAACATTGGCTTCTCTTCTGTTCTTATCTAACAAATGAATAAATATATCCAGTTGAAAGGACCAGGCAGTTGGTGATGGGAAAGACCTCTGCCCAAGACCCTGGAGAGACACCGCCAGTCAGAGTAGACAATATTGACCTTAATTAGGGGTCATTTTGTAGAAAAAGAGGTGCAGGAGCTAATTAGCATACCTCATTAGCATACCTTATTTGCATATGCCACACACCCTGACGTCACCGGAAGTGTGTCAGAAGGCAACACCCACCGCTCAGGCTCCACTGGACTGTTTTGGATTGCTAGGTATTGGGGGGGGGACTACATGCAGATCTGTCCTCGCAGAGGAGGGAGAGCTTGTACCTGAATAAAACTTGGTCTTAAAGGTGCCACTGGACTGTTTTGGACCGGGGGGCTGGGGGGGGGGCTCTGCAGCTTACCTGGCTGCTTCTTGCTCTGACTGAGGGCTGCTGGGAGCAGGGGGTGGGGCTTGTTGCATGTGCCCGCCCCCTGGGCTCTTTCCTGCCGGAGCGCCGCTCCTGTGCGCTCCTGCAGGAAATTACCCCTGACCTTAATGTACCAAGGGTCTGATTCGGTAGAAGACAGATTCATGTGTGGTCCACAGAGTAAGGGTCTCATTTAGGGATGCCAGCCTCCAGCTAGCACCTGGACATCCCCTGGGATCTCCAGACGGCAGAGATCAGTTCCCCCGGAGAAAGTGGATACTTTGGAGGGTGGCGCTTACCACACTGAACCTCACTATGGTCCCTCTATCCTCCCTAGGTTCCATACCCAAATCTCTAGGAGTTTCCCACCCCGGATCTGGTCACCCTACCCCCTCCCCTCCTGGTGGCCAGGGGACACCTGCAAACCTTGGTCACACGAACACATGAAGCAGCCTTCTACTGAATCAGACCTGTGGTCTGTAAAAGTCAGTATTGTCTGCTCAGACTGGTGGTGGGTCTCCAGAGTCTCAGGCTGAGGGGGTATTTCACATCACCTCCTGCCAGATCTTTTAACTGGAGATGCCAGGGATTGAACCTGGGACCTTCTGCATGCCAAGCAGATGCTCTACCACTGAGCCACTTAGGTCTTTCATATCACCTACTGCCTTGCTCCTTTTAACTGGGAATGCCAGGGATTGAACCTGGGACCTTCTGCGTGCCAGGCAGATGCTCTACCACTGAGCCACAGCCCCTCCCCATAGTCTCATTACGTTACCCATCCTTTGCATCTGCCTAATTCTTTGTAACTATGTGCCTGCTCACGGGCTTCCGGTCTTTGGGTCTGCGAACATAATCAACTCACACGGGCCGGCAAATGAATGTTACTTGCAAAGGGGTAGCCGCTCTTTTTCTGTTTATAGGAAAATAAATAAAACAAAAAATCCGGGCACTTGAAAGTAATATTGAAATAAATATTGCTGTGCATTCAATAAATGTTGCCGGTCTTCCTGCTTTATTTAACCCGTTCTATTTAACCCACTGATGTGGTGCTACTGTTTTAACTACCCTCTAATTACAAGTGGTTTATATGGTAACTGGAGATGTTGGGGAGACTTGTTGCTATGGGATTTAATCAACCTGACCTTGTTTGCCTGCCAGAGGTCTTACTTTTGGGAACTGAAATAAAACATTGGCTTCCATAAGAAGAATAGCATCTTAAACATTTTAAAATATCCGTATGTGATCTCTCCCTCCCCTCTACATTTGATGCTAGAAACATCAATAGATATTAGATGCCTCAACAGATGTTAGCAGGGGTCATTTCCTTCAGGAGCGCACAGGAGTGGAGCTCCGGCAGTAAAGAGCCCAGGGGGAGGGCATGTGCAACAAGCCCCGCCCCCTGCCCCCCGCAGCCCCCAGCAGCCCCCAGTCAGAGCAAGAAGCAGCCAGGTAAGTTGCAGAGCCCCCCCCCCGGCTCCCCGGTCCAAAATATGTCCAGTGGCACCTTTAAGACCAAGTTTTATTCAGGTACAAGCTCTCCCTCCTCTGCGAGGACAGATCTGCACGTTCCCCCCAGCCCCCAATAGCTAGCAATCCAAAACAGTCCAGTGGAGCCTGAGCGGTGGGTGTTGCCTTCTGATACACTTCCGGTGATGTCGGGGTGAGTGGCATATGCAAATGTTATGCTAATGAGTCATGCTAATGAGCTCCTGCACCTCTTTTTCTACAAAATGACCCCTGGATGTTAGATACATCAATATTGGTCCTTTCTGCATTTGCCTGCCGCTCGGAATTTTCTGAGCGTTCGAGTCGAGGCAATTTAAGTCCACGGCAAAACAGCACCCAAATAACTCGGGGCAACAGCAGGCTGAAACCGGGCTGACCACTGAAGGGAGGGGATGTAATGCAATGGGGGGGGAGACCCGGAATAAAAAGAGGTTGATTTTTTTTTTGGGGAAAAGTGGGGGGGGGGGGGACCTGGATTAAAAAGAAGGTTGAATTCGGTTTTAGTGCAGAATTGCTTGGAGGACGCCATGGTGAACATGGATTAAACAGGAGAACGCAGAAAGGGCTGTAGTTAAGTTTGAGTCAGTAGCAGTTTAGAGACCAACAAGATTTGGGGGTTATGAGATTTCGAGACTCAAAAGCTCCCTTCGTCAGATACAAGACAGAATGGAGATCCCAGAGTCCTTATATCCCAGGCAGAAGCGCTCCCAGATCTTCTAAGGTTAAAATCCCCTGGCAAAGACAAGAAGACATCCAAAGGAAGATCTAAGATTTTTCTATGTTAAAATTTAAAGAACTTATATCATTGTCCATAGGCGATACAATAACCAAGAAATTTCTGTACTTTCTTTTGAATACTTATTACTTAGAAGTTAAACGGTATCTTGTAGACATAAATTTGTAGGGCAGCATCCAAAGCACAAGATAGGTTATCAATGTACCTTGCTACCCTGAATCCGTAGTTTGCTTAGTTTGTGGTTTATATAGTGAAAAGCAATTTAAAAATCCTAAAAAAAAAATACTGAACCGCCACGACACCAGATCAAACGGCGCGTCTGACCACACCCTCTGTGTCACACGGTGGCCAAAACCCAGGCACCATCAGGAAGTCCACCACTGGGGCCAGAACTCCAGAAGCCCTCTCACTGTTGCCAACCAAGCATCAAGAATACAGAGCATCACACCCCAGGCATACTGTGAACCTGTGTCTCCCAAATCCTAGTCTAAAACTAGCCATTACCTCATGCCGGCTCTTAATACAGACATAACGCTTACAGAGCAACACAACAGGTCTCATTTTGAAGCACCATGACCACACCTGGGATTCGGACATTGCAAAGTGGGAACAGCCAGAAATTGGCTGCCGCGGGAGGCGGAGACAGACACAAAAGGGCTGCCACGGCTCACCTTCAACAACAACAACAACAATACAGTCCACAGTAAACAATGGCCAAAAAAATAGCAAATAATCACTGTGTACTGCACAAACCCACACCAAAGTTGACAAAAAGAGACTTCAACACAAAGGTAATTCAACACATGTAATCCATCATAGGAAAATACAAAAGTCCACAATATCCCAAAGGGAAAGAACAAAGTCCAGAATAGAAATTTCTCAAAGGGAAACAATAAGTCTGGAATAGATATCAACACTTTCCCTAGGTATTGTTCAGTGTTTCGGACTTCTGGTCCTTCCTCAGGAACAAAAAGCCACTACAGGAAGTCTCATTGCAATTTCTTAACAGGCAAACTTTATTCAGTTTCTATATGGGCCAGTGGAGGCATGTTTGTCCAACTTACATAATAGCAACCTTGGTAGGTGCTTTCTAAAGCTTAGGAGACCTGGCCCAGATAGAAACTGAATAAAGTTTGCCTGTTAAGAAATTGCAATGAGACTTCCTGTAGTGGCTTTTTGTTCCTGAGGAAGGACCAGAAGTCCGAAACACTGAACAATACCTAGGGAAAGTGTTGATATCTATTCCAGACTTATTGTTTCCCTTTGAGAAATTTCTATTCTGGACTTTGTTCTTTCCCTTTGGGATATTGTGGACTTTTGTATTTTCCTATGGTGGATTACATGTGTTGAATTACCTTTGTGTTGAAGTCTCTTTTTGTTAACTTTGGTGCGGGTTTGTACAGCTCACCCAGTCACACACAGTGACCATGGGTTGTCGTTGCAGCTGCTGCCAAAGCAACATTTGTAAACATCTGTGCAGCCAATCAAATCCCCAATGGCCAATCAGAAGCCTTCCTGGGCAGAAGCCCCACCTGGCTCCGCCCACTTTCTAAAAACACTTGGTAGGTACCAAGAAGGGTGTCACTGGAGACCCCTCATATAGAGATTAGGGTTTTGATCGTGGTTCTCCAGGTTCATGTAGTCTGTGCCCCAAATCAGTTGGGTTCCGATCATTTACGTCACAGCACTGTCCCATTCCTCGTCGCTTTGCACCTCTAGCCTATAACCTTAAATCCCCACGGTGGAACTACAGTTTGATAAATTCATACCAGAAGGACAGGAGGGTGGTCGGGTTGCAACTCACTACTTGCAAAGTCAGTTAACCACGTCTGCAACCTTTTCGTTTCTATTATATGTACGATGCCTAGTGGTTTACAGTTCACCTCTCCGCTACCCAGGGGTCATTTCGTAGAAAAAGAGGTGCAGGAGCTCATTAGCATAACTCATTAGCATAACTTATTTGCATATGACACACCCCCTGACATCGCCGGAAGTGTGTCAGAAGGCAACACCCACCGCTCAGGCTCCACTGGACTGTTTTGGATTGCTAGCTATTGGGGGGGGGGCACATACAGATCTGTCCTCACAGAGGAGGGAGAGCTTGTACCTGAATAAAAAACTTGGTCTTAAAAGTGCCACTGGACTGTTTTGGATTGCTAGCTATGGGGGAGGGAGGGAGGGAGGGAGGAAGAGAAGGAAATAAGGAGGGAGAGAAGGAAAGAAAGAGGGAGAGAAGGAAAGAAGGAGTGAAAGAGGGAGAGAAGGAAAAGAGGGAGAGAAGGAAAAGAGGGAAAGAAAGAAAGAAAGAGAGAAGGAAAAAAGGACAGAAAGAAAGAAAGAGGAGGAAAGAAGGGGGGAAAGAGGGAAAGGAGAAGGAAAGAAGGAGGGAAAGAAAGAAGGAGGGCAAACAGATGGGGAGGGAGGGAGGCTCTCCCATCCCTCACCGCCCACATCAAGGCCCTGCCACCCCCATGGCCCACCCCCCCAATCAAGCCCCTGCCGCCGCCACCACCCTACACCAGCTAGGTGCCAGGAAAGGTGGGCAGCAGGGCTCTGGAGGCCTCCCCTGGCTCTGTGCCTCGGTGCAGGTGGGGGTGGGGGCTCTGCAATTTATCTGGCTGCTTCTTGCTCCCTGTGGCCCGGGGCTGCTGGGAGCAGGGGGCGGGGCTTGTTACATGTGCCCGCCCCCTGGGATCTTTACTGCCGGAGCTCCGCTCCTGTGCACTCCTGCAGGAAATGACCCCTGCTGCTACCTAGTGTCTCCTCTACTGAAGACTCCTTTAGAAATGTACTGCAGATGCATGTCTTACTTGTTTATTTCTTTTGCACTGCCTGTTCATTTATCCCATATCCTTGACTGTCGCCACATATGTCTTTGTGACGGTTCTGCATCTGAGCCATTCATGCATCTGATTCGGTTTGCAGTTTGTGATGTGCTTTTGTAGTGCATTGTCTTAGTAGTGCCTTCCAATAAACTGCTTGAACTGCAGCGGTAAAAAACAACAAGATGAATACATACCCGATGGTGGAACTTGGACACAAAGGGTACCCGTCTTATTCCAAGATCGGTCCTCATATCCTTCTTTACACCGACAGAAATACGTGCCGTATCCATTCAGACAGACTGCCTCGTCGCCGCAGAGTTCAATCCCGGAGCGGCATTCGTTCACATCTGGGATACATAGACAGAGGAGCACTGTAATGATTTCACGTTTTGGTGTGTGTGTTTCTTCAAATGTTTAGTTTGACAGCAGTAATGTAAGGAGAGTGATGGAGACAAGTATGATGTGACTGGCTGATGACTGAGAGTGTGGGAGGAGGGGTGTCTATGTGTGTAAAGTTTGAAGAGAGAAGATAGTTGTGTGACTATGGGAGTTTGAGTCTATTCTGTGTGAATAAGACAAACGATTTAGTTTGTGTGAATATGAGTTTTGAGTCTATTCTGTGTGAATAGGACAAAGAGTTCAGCCTGTGTGGCTAATTAGACTGAGTGTCTATGCCTGTCAGAGTGGAGTTTTGGAGCTTGAGAGACTGTTTGTGATGCCAAGCTTTGCCAGTTATATTTACAAGTTCCTTTCATCAGCAACAGTTCAAAATAACCAGAAACCTATTTTGTTCTTTATTAAATCAATCATTTTTTTTTAAAATTATCCCAGCAATCAGAATAGTCCTTCCTCAGGGCCACATAGTCCTCTGAAGTGCCCAGACCCTGGGTCATTCTAACAAAAGAGAGAGATTTGGAATTCTTAATTCATGGTGGCAGCAGAAATCTACCAAGTTTAGGTACACAGAGAGTGTTTTAAAGGTAAAACCATCTCCCCTATAAGCAAGGACCTCACAAGCACCTTTCCACATCAACCTTTCCAACAGCAGGGTCTCAAACTCCCCGTCACACAAGACATACCTCAACAATAGCATTCTCCCAGTGTTCAACTTAATCACCTCGGCCGAGCCCAGCCTACCACTCACTATAGTAAAGGTAAAGGTTTCCCTTGCTCGAAAGCCAGTCGAATCTGACTCTAGGGATGCAGTGCTCATCTCCGTTTCCAAGCCGAAGAGCCAGCGCTGTCCGAAGACGTTTCCGTGGCCATGTGGCCGGCATGACTAGATGCCAAGGCGCACGGAACGCTGTTACCTTCCCACCTATTTATCTACTTGAAATTTCTTGCTTTCGAACTGCTGGGTTGACAGGAGCTGAAGCCAGAGATGGGAGCTCATTCTATCACGCGGCACTCGGGTCTCGAACTGCCGAGCTACAGACTTTCCAGTCTGCAGGTTCAGCGTCTTAACCTTTGAGCCACCACGGCCCTGCATAATATTTAATAACCCAGGCTAGCTCAGTCTCATCAGATCTTGAAAGCTAAGGGGGGGTTCGCCCTGGTTAGTACTTGGATGGAGAGGAGGAAGAAGAAGAAGATATTGAATTTATACCCCGCTTCTCACTACCCAAAGCCTACCATCTCCTTTCCCTTCCCCTCCCCACAACAGACCCCCTGTGAGATAGGTGGGGCTGAGAGAGCTCTTTCGCGGACTGCCCTTGAGTGAACAGCTCCGAAAGAACTTTGTGACTGATCCAAGGTCTCACCAGCAGCTGCATGTGGAGGTGTGGGGAATCAAACTCGGTTCTCCCAGATTAGAGTCTGCGCTCCTAATCACTACACCAAACTGGCTACACCAAATGGATAGCGTTACAATCGCTCACGTACCTCCCACTGAAACCTGCTGAATCCTTCCAGATCCCGTGGCTGCGCCACCAAGGCCTTCCAGTTGAGAATGTATGAAGTGTGAGATGTTCTTTTCCTCTGGCACCAGGTGCAGCCAGAATGTAAATATCAGGTTTGGGTCATTCATTCTGTGCATTAAAAAAAACCCAAGACAGCTTATATTATTTTCTGTTAGTCAAATATACGGGCGTACTTCCTCTTTCTATGGTCTCAACACACTTATAATAAAGGTATGGTATTAGTCTGGGGTAGGGAGGGAAGGTGAAATGGTATAGACCATCAAACTTGCGATGACCAGGACTAGGGCGTTTTCGGTGGTGGCTCCTATCTGGTGTAATGAGCTCCCTGAGGAGATCCGGGCCCTGCAGGACCTCGTACAGTTCCGCAGGGCCTGTAAGACGGAGCTCTTCCGCCAGGTTTTTGAATAGGAGCCGCCACCACCGGAAAATGTTTTAAGAACTTTGGTTAATTATTTGTCTATTTGGTAATTGTAATCTGTATTCTTATTGTTTTATTGTTATTACCTGGCGTTATGCCTTTGTTAGCCGCCCTGAGACTGTGGGGAGGGCGGGATATAAATCCAAATAAATATAGCCTGATCACGTCAGATCTCAGATGCCGAACAGGGCCTGCACTTGGAAGGGAGACCACCGAGGAAGACTCTGCAGAGGAAGATGATGGCAAACCACCTCTGCTTGATCCACTTGCCTTGAAAGCCCCTGGCTGGTGTCGCCTTTAAGTCAGTACTTGGAAGTGGGACCACCGAGGAAAGCCCTGCACAGGCAGGCAATGGCCAACCACCTCTGCTTGATCCACTTGCCTCGAAAATGCAGGGTTTGCTGCGGGAGAGCCACGAATGCCGGGCGGATTTTCCGGGTGCGATCACACCGCAACGTCTGGCAAGCATAGCACACCCGTGGCCAACCCATGGCGTCCGGCCGCAGATGCGCAGTTAAAAAGTACCTGCCAAACTCCACTAGCAAATGGTTTGCCACGGGCCGCAGACAGACTCGATCTGTGTGATCGCGCCGGTGCGCGCCTATTCTCTCCAGCTGTCCTCGTTGAAGAACACTAGAAGCACGCACTGACGGATAATAGCGAGTCAAAATGCGACGGCACAAATAGCCACACCTCCCCCCCCCCTGTTATCTGGCCCATGTGACTGGGGCCATTGCCTTTTTTTGGTCATGATTACAGAATCAATGTTACAGCTGGCGTCTCTGAACACAGGTGAAAATTTAAGTAACTATGGGGGTCCATTAGACAAAAAACGAACAAACCCACCTTTGGTGCAACTTGAAAACTGTTTGAGGTGAGAGGTGTGAGAGTAGTTCTCTCCCTCCCCGCCTCTCCCCACCCCTGCCTGCCTGGGGCCAGGGAGGGCCTTGGCGGGGCTTCCTCGCACTCCCGCTGGCCTTGCAGGTCCACCACTGGACCCCTGATGTTAGGGGGTGTGGCATATGCTAATGAGTTATGCTAATGAGTTCCCCTAGCTCTTTTTCTACGAAATGACCCCTGCCTAAGATCACCATAAGTCTCTGCAGAGGCAAATAATGGCAAACCACCTCTGCTTCTCACTGGCCTCGAAAGCCCCTTGCTGGGGTCGCTATAACTCTTGTATGGGTGACCACCAAGGAAGCCTCTGCAGAGGAAGGCGATGGCAAACCACCTCTGCTTCTCACTGGCTTCGAAAGCCCCTTGCTGGGGTCGCTATAAGTCAACTGTGAAGCTTGGGAAGACAATACAAAACAGATATTTAAGACAGAGATGAAAGATTGAAGGTCAAAGAAGACGGGAACGGCAAAGGATGAGATAGTTAGACAGTGTCATCGATGCAACGAACATGAAGTTGAGCAAACTTCAGAGGATGGCGGAAGACCAGAGGGCCTGGCGGGAGCTGGTCCATAGGGGAGCAAAGAGTCGGACTCGACTGTGCGACTGAACAACAACAACAAGCCAGCCTCCAGGTGGGACCTGGGGACCCATGGAATTACAGCTCCTCTCCAGACTACAGAGATCAGTTCCCCTCTGGAGAAGATGGATGCTTTGGAGGGTGGACTCTCTGGCATGGTACCCCACTGAGGTCCCTGTCCTCCCCAGGCTCCATCCCCAAATCTCCAGGAGTTTCCCAACCTGGAGCTGGCAATCCTACCAGCAGAAGACATCTCTCTAATTTAGGAAGCACCTTGCTATGCAGCACTCCCCACCGCATGGCACATGAACCCCAGCTGGCCTAGAAAGTCCTAGTTCAGGGGTCCCCAAGATGGTGCCCATGGGCACTACGGTGCCCGCCAATACCTTTCCTGGCACTCACCGAGTGTCTTTAAGAAAGTGGGCGGGGCCAGTGGCCAGTCAGTGGGGCACTCGCCCTGCAGAGCTTCAGTGGAGCTGCAAGGGCTGGTTTTATTCTTTCGCTCATCGTTCCCAGCGTATTTTTCTACAATTATGCCTCTTCTCCCCCACACTTGGCCTTCTTCTGTGTGTGGCTGCTCCTCCTGTGGCGGCAGAGTTGCCAAATCCAGGTTGGGAAATTCCTGGAGATTTTGAGGGTGGAGCCTGAGGGCGTGGGGTTTGGAGAGGAGCTTCAATGGGGTATAATGCCCTAGAGTCCAACTTCCACAGTAGCCATTTTCTCCAGAGGAACCGATCTCTGTCGCCTGGAAATCCGTTGTAATAGTGGAGGAGGTTGGCAACCCTATGAGACAGCCATTTTGTGACTGTGCCCAGCACCCTGGGTCTGAATTCCAATGGTGCCTGCAGGTTTAAAAAGCTTGGGGACTCCTGCCCTAGTTTAACCCATATCAGAGTCTTGTATTCCAATTATGGGGTACAGGGAGCTGTTATTGTTAGCTTTTCCCATAAGGGCACCCAATGCAGAATAGAATTTGGCTTCAAAACTCATTATCCTGGGCCAGTCTACAATTTGGTAGCCCTACCTTTTTCTTTCACTTCTTTCCTTCCTTTTAATTTCCTTCAACTTGATGTCTTTGACTTTGTTTGAGAAGAATTTCACTCTGTCTTGTACCTGGAAAGAGAAAGAGCCAACAGTGGGGTTAACAGTGTTGGAGTAAAGCAACTCAACATGCCTGGACATTGGGGGGGGGGGAGCGCCACCTGGCTTTAGACAGGGCTCTTTTTGTAGAAAAAGCCCAGCAGGAACTCATTAGCATAATAGGCCACACCCAACAGCAGGAACGCATTAGCATATTGGGCCACACCCCCTGACAGCAAAGCTCATTAGCACATTAGGCCACACCCCCATGTTACCAGAAGTGTGGTCATCCAGCCACACCCACCTTTTGCTTCTTATTCTGTTGACCTTGTTGTTGTCAAAACCCAGGGCCTTTTTTTGCAGCAGGAACTCCTTTGCATGTTAGGCCACACACCCCTAATGTAGCCAGTCCTAATGAGTTTCTGCTGTTGGGTGTGGCCTATTATGCTAATGAGTTCCTGCTGGGCGTGGCCAATTTGGGAGCCAGCCGGAACTCCGTTCCTGTGTGTTCCTGTCCAAAAATAGCCCAGGCTTTAGACATGTATGTGTTTTCTTAATGAATGAGGTGCCTCTCTTGGCCTTTTTTGCACCCGCATTTTGCCTTGTTTTCAGAGCACGTCCTATTCCTCCATTCTGCATTCCCTCCCACTTTCACTTCAAGTTTGTGTCGGGGCTTTTTCGTGTTCCTGCATTTGTTTTACAGGAATCTGCATTCAAGCCACTTCCAGCAGACTGTTGCCCCGCAGTTACCAAAACTCCTTTTGCTGCAATTCTTTGTTCTCATCCGCTTTTGACTTGCTAATCTTTCTAAAGTAGAGATATCTCTGCGGAAATCCAGGCCCACACATGCAAGACTGACACGTTTGGGAGCAGGGAATCCCCTAGTCCTTTATATTTACTGATTCCTTCTTATGCCCTCTCTGGCTTTTTAAAAGTTTGCCTGAGTGGGAGGACACATCCTCTTTTGCCTTTGGAGAAGGGGGGAAAGAAAACAGAACAGAAGGGAGTGTCAACCTAAAGAGAGACAGGCGGAAATGGGGAAGGGCAGTGGGCAGCACTTAAATACCCACAGAAACAATCTTACTGTAGAACGTAAGAACATAAGAGAAGCCAATGTTGGATCAGGCCAATGGCCCGTCCAGTCCAACACTCTGTGTCACACAGTGGCCAAAAATACCAGTTGCCATCAGGAGGTCCACCAGTGGGGCCAGGACACAATTAGGAATTCGAAAGCGGATGAGAACAAAGAATCACAACCAAAGGAGTTTTGGTAGCTGAGGGACAAAGGTGTGCTGGAAGCGGTCTGAGTGCAGATTCTTGAACAAGTGCAGAAACAAGAGAAAGCCCATACACAAAGTCGAAGGAGTTATGAAGGAGATTAATTTGCCTTTGAGATCTCAATTTCCATTCTGTCGCACCCAGAACATGCTCTGTGTGATTGGCCTAATTTTAGACCATGTGAGCATCATGGCTGAATGGTTTCAGGCCAATAGCCACATTGGTCTGTAGAAGCAGAACAAAATTTGAGTCCCTTAGCACTTGAAAGGCCAACAAAAATTTTCCAGGGTACAAGTTTAATGGGAATCTCAGTATGGGTTTCCCAGGTCTTGGGATTGCATTCTTAACCGCTGCATAACACTGCCTCTCTCCAATGTGACGGCTATGAGCATAAACAGCTTCAAGAGGGGGTAGGATAAACATACGGAGCAGAAGTCCATGAGTACCTATCAGCCAGAAAGTATAGATGGGACCAGGGCTTTTTTTCTGGGGTAATGCGCCGGAATGGAGTTCCGGAACCTCTTCAACAAAAAAAATTTAAGTGTCGAAAAGTTCATGAGTTTTCAGTATACAGATTGAAAACTTCGTTTCCCTCTTTTTCCAAAAAAAAGCCCTGGATGGAACACTCTGTCTGGGGAAGTGATGCTCTGTATTCTTGGTGCTTAGGGGGCAACAGTGGGAAGGCTTCTGGAGTTCTGGCCCCGCTGGTGGACCTCCTGATAGCACCTGGGTTTTGGCCACTCTGTGACACAGAGTATCGAAGTGGATGGGCGACTGACTCAATCCAACATGGCTTTTCTTAGGTTCTTATGAGGGGATTGGTTAAACATATGGAACAGAGACCCATCAGTGGTTATTAGCCATAAGGTATAGGTGGAACACACTGTCTGGGGCAGTGATGTTCTGTCTTCTTGGTGCTTGGGGGGCAAGAGTGGGGGGACTTCTGGAGTTCTGGCCCCGCTGGTGGACCTCCTGATAGCACCTGGGTTTTGGCCACTGTGTGACACAGTGTTGGACTAGAGGGGCCATTGGCCTGATTCAACATGGCTTCTCTTATGTTCTTAATGTGTTTTATTGCCTCCTCTGCCCTCTACAGAGACATGCAAATAGCCCAGAACTGCCCATCACTCTCAGAAGCAAATTCAAGTCAGTCAAATGCTCTTAAGTTTCCTAATAACCGCCTGTGTATCCAGTAATCCATTAAATACTATTCATGCCACATTCTTATTTTGTTCGATCAAGAGCTGGGGTTTTGTTTGAACACCTTCAAACTAATAAATGGAAAAAGCTGGGGGGAAGATTGCTACTTACCAGACTGAGACCGATTCCCCACAAGCAGCTGCGCCGACCTCGCTCATCCATTTGCCCCGGTTGTATTGGGCAATTTCATTTTGACCAATTTTTACCCACATCTTCCCCCGATTTCCCCCACGTCTTCTCAATCTCAAAAAACAAGGATCGAGAAGACGTGGGGGAAATTGGGGGGAGCTGCCTGTGGGGAATCGGTCACAAAGTGGTCTGAGATGAGGGTCCCCAACGGGGTGTCTGTGGGCGACATGGTGACTACCATCACCTTTCCTGGTGCCTGCTATTAGCCACTTGAGATTTGATTAGCTTTGCAGATTTTAAACAACTTTCCTCTGCCACCACAACACAAGGATCTTCATGTATGACTAAAGTAAGTTGTGGCAGCCATTTTGTGGCTGGTTCCACCTCCTGTGGCAGCCATTTTGTGGCCACACACACCACACTGTGTCAGAATTCCAAAGGTGCTCAAAAGGACCCCCTCTTGTACAATGACATTAACCCCCCTCACCTGCATCTTCACTGATTTGATGATGTCTTCTTCCAGCTCATTTCTGTGCTGTGGTATCCATCCTTTATGCTCAACACCAAAAGTTACTTCAAGTAAAACATCTGTAGAAGACCCAAACGTTGCGAGGCAAATGAAAGCACAGCGAGGCAAACGAAAGCATCACGAACTACTCCTGCCAACATGTTTAAGTACTCCCTCCTCCCCCAAAGATCCTGCTCACTCCATGGCTATAACTTACTAGCAGCCAGTATTGCAGGGCACCGGAATTTTTAAAAGAGTATACAGAAAACAAAGGACTTTTCCGTATTCTAATTTTCCTGACGTGTAAGTTCCTTTTTCTTTGGGGCTTGTTTTTTGTTCTGTAAGTGTTTTGCTCCGTGGCATAAAAACTTGCAGTTTAAATCTGCAAGGAGATATGTCAGACATAAACCATGGTAATATTGAATCGACCACTAGAGGGAGTGAAACATGTGTGGAAAAGAATACACACACACTGAACTTTGGGGCTTGTTTTCTGTTCTGTAAGTGTTTGGCTCCCTCTAGTGGTTGATTCAATATTACACCGGTTTATGTCTGGCATAAAAACTTGCAGTTTAAATCTGCAAGGAGATATGTCAGACATAAACCATGGTAATATTGAATCGACCACTAGAGGGAGTGAAACATGTGTGGAAAAGAATACACACACACTGAACAAACAGGAACTTAAAGCAACGAAAATGAGAATGCAGAAAAGCTCCAAGTTAAGGGTCTCTCCCACCTTTTGGGGGTGGGCGATTGAAGAACAGGGAGAAAACGGCATTACTGTATTACCTCCAGGTTTGTGCTGGGATTCCAGTATGGAATCATTTTCATCAGATCTGAACACAAAACCACTGTCTATGGAAGAAGAAGAATGGAAACAGGTCAATATGGTATTTCATTGCAGCTTCCATCCAGAATCTAAGCTGCCACTCAGAAATTAAGTGTGCAGAGTATATTGCAACATACATCCTCCCCACTACCAGTATCTTGTAATCTGAAGGTTGCTTCATACATTGTACAATAACAAAGGTATAGCAAGAAGTCAAAGGAACTCCCGGTTCCGATGAGCTACACGGAGTTGCAAGTCTATGTTTACGCATGTGTTTATTTATTTAAAAAATTATTAGCCACCTTTCTACCTTGCAGTACTCAAGGCGGCTTACAATATAACCAAAACAGCTATTTGTATATACAAAAACACCTAAAAGAACAGAACTTAATTTTTCATGGTATGATTGAAGTTAAGCTGTGGCAGCCATTTTGTGGCTGGCTCCACCTCCCATGGCAGCCATTTTGTGGCTCCAACCACCACACCATGCTAGAATTCCAAACGTGCTCAAAAAGGTTGCCAATAAATAATTTTTTTAAAAAAAACTGAATTAGCCAAATGCAGTCCTAAACAACACCATCTTCTACTGCCTCCTGAAGACTGAAAGTAAGGGGCCAGGTGCTCTCCCTGAGGAGGTTGTTCTATAATCATGGGGCTGCCACTGAAAAGCCCCTGTCTCATGTGGCCACATGCATACTAATATATTGGATGAGGTCTGACTGATGAATGGGCCCACCCTTCCCAAGCTTAACAAAACTGGGAAATATGTTGGCCTCAGAAAATTTCAGGTTAACTATTAAGCAAATTGCTACATTCTCTGTTCAGCGGAGTAAACTCCGTGCTGCAGTTTTAGCGAATGCTCTCTCTCTCACCCCCAATTAACTCAATGCGCTTATCAGTCCCAGAAGGTTGGTAAACCGATAAGGTGCTCACAAAATCTATCACCCGGTATATCTGTGAAGTCACAGCCACCTCAGGTGGAGCAGAGGTCATTTCAGGGGGGGGGATCGCAGGGGATCGCAGTTCCCCCGGGTGAGGTACGGGGGGCGGGGCACATAATGAAGTCCCGCCCCCTGCTTCCAGCCGCCCCACTTCCAGCCCTCGTTCAGCCAGGAGGAGGCAGGAGAAGAGGGAGGGTAAGTTGCTTCCTCCCTGCCTCTCCCCACCCCTGCCTGCCTGGGGCCAGGGAGGGCCTTCGCGGGGCTTCCTTGCACTCCCGCCGGCCGGGACCGTTGGGGGCGGGGTGTGTGGCCTTATGACACACTTCCGGTGATGTCAGGGGGTGTGGCATATGCTAATGAGTTATGCTAATGAGCTCCCCTAGCTCTTTTTCTACGAAACGACCCCTGAGGTGGAGTATTTTTCCAGTTACCTGGAAAAACAACCTGGGAGTGTGAAGTGGTGGCGATGCCCAGAAGGTCGCTATTAAGGATGTTCAGAGAAGAAATGACCTGAAACACATTAGGATGGGCCGAGGTGGTCAGGTGGGGCTTTGGCTTCATTGTAGACTTGTCGGGCATGTTTACAGAGAGCAGTTCAGTGCCAGGAGATCGGCTTCTTCCCACTGCCACGTATCTGTCCCCGTTTCCTTCCCTCATGACTCGACCGTCCGTCCGCTCTTCTCCAGACACTTCCTTTTTCTCGACATGTTGAAACTCCACGGCATCGGAAACTTTCTTTGAGATTTCAGCATGAGATGGCCGCGGCTGAAGGATCCGGTCCGGATCGTCCTCTTTGATATTTTTAGGAGGGGAAATTGGAGGTCTCTGCTCTTTTAATAAGACTTGTGGAAAAGTTACGCTGCTCCGGAAGCCGGATCTCTCAAATTTTGCTCTTTCAGCGTCTTTCACGTACGTTGGCCCCTGAGGTACGGGTGCACGGCTGTTGTTTCCAACACCCGCAGACGTTGTGGTAATTCCTGACGCCACCAATTGAGTCCTCATTCTGAACTTCTCGTACGGAGAAGCTGAAAGTGGAATAGCCTTTCCTTTGCCCTCCAAATTATTTGAACCCAATACTACAGTTGCCTTCAAACTGCCAACAAGAGTGTCATTTCCGGTTCGATACTCATCAGCAGACGGTTTCATAACTTGTGTCTCCTTCATATCAAGAGCATTTGTTGTGGGTTTTGAGAAAGAAACCGGACTGTAGTTACTAACAGTCGGCCCTAGTAATGCTTCCAAGCTTGAGGCATTGTTGGTTCTGTTCCACCGTCCTTTACTACTCACAACCTGGCTGGTTTCATTGCTAGGAATCCTTCCCATCTTCTCCAAGTCCGAAATATGCCTCGAGTGAATTACGTATGATGGAACTCCAATACGGCTGCCGGATTTCAGCATGGGCTCTTCAGGAACCACGTCGCCATCTTCAGAAGTTGACATTTGATAATCTTCAAATATATAGTACCGTCCTTTAAAACGTTTAGGGCCATGGTTTTGAGACGACGCTTTCGATAAGAACACCACATGGGCAGACACCGCCTGGGTAGCAAAGACCAAAGTCCCATGGCTTTGACAGGCGTAGGCGACTTTGTTCTCCACGTTTGGCATGAGCCCCTGAAACAGAATCTTATCTTGATTTTCTTCACAGTCTGGCTTCCCTTCAAACCCTTCGATGTAAATCAAGATATGTTTGTCGGGGCCTGCCCAGATGGTCCAGTTGCACCAGTGATTGGTCTGAATGCTGCTAAAAGTGGGAGGAGAAAAGGTTCCGGCTTCATCTGTCAGGGTAATGTGACAACTCTTGATAGGAAGATACACCATCAGCCATGGGAAGCCCAACTCTATAGGGAGAAGATATAATAAATGCATTTTCAATGTTCATATGGCTCCCTCTCTCCCTCCCCCTATGACCAAATGCTAGCACTGCCATCTTGTTTTTAAAATGTTTTGAAATGTTTAAACCAGGGGTGTCGAAATAATTTGTTATAAGGGTTGGATCTGACATAAATGAGACCTTGTTGGGCCGGGCCATGTGCATCATAAAATGTATTGCCAGGTAGCAGAGATATAAACTTTATAAAGGATACAGAAAAACACAATTAAAGATTTCTAAAACTTTAAATGAAACATGCTTAAAACACTAACTCTTGCAATATTTTGTTTATTTAACAGTCTCTGATAACTGACATCTCTAGCTCTGAATTATTGCATCAAAATGTCTGCGCTGTAGCCATCCTGAGTATGCTGTTCAGAGGCGTATCTGTAAGCTGCAAACCTACTTTTGATTTATTGACATTCATTTACAGGAATCTCATGTTCAGTGTTCTGAGCCTAGGACCCAAGGGAAAACATGAAATGGCTGGGCATTGCGAGCTTTTGTACATAAGTTGCTTCATGTGCTGGTCAAGAACATGAGAAGACATCCTGACACAGACTGAGGGCTATGTGTTTGTCTACAAAACGATACTCTTCCCTAGAGAAATAACTACAACTTCCTACAAAGGAAATGTGCTGGGTGAACTTGGTCTGGACACACACATTCAGCCTAATCCACCTCACTGCTTGTTGTTATTCCTCTTCTAAAATAGTTCACATTGCTTTCTTACTGAGAAGACTGGATCACAAGAGCATGAATACAGTGAAAAGGGGGAGGGAACCCAGTTGCACCCAGGAGAGCCCTGGCATAGAGAGCCCAACAAAACAGACACACACACACACACACACACACACACTGTAGCAAGGCACACAAAAGCTCATACCTTGAACAAAACTTTGTTGGTCTTAAAGGTGCTTGGTATTTCTGCCATGCAATTGAGGCAGCTCAGCAAAGCAGGCTCTCCCTCATTCCCTCCCTCCTTTCAGGAAGGAGCCTCAGCAGTGGAAGGGGTTTCCCTTTGTCTCCTGTAGGATTGAAGCAGCCTGGCCAGTTCCCTCCCTCCCTCCCTCTGGAAGGGGGGGGGGAGTCTCAGTCAGTGCTTTGCCAGACTCTTCAATCGCACAGGAGAGGCTTACCTAGCTATCTCTCCTGTGTGATTGAGACAGTCTGGTAAAGGAAGCTGCAACTGCAAAACTGGAAAAGGAAGCAGGAAACAGCCAGATCTTTGTGGGCCATATTGTAGCCCTCTGAGGGCCTGTTCTGGCCCACGGGCCAGATGTTTGACACCCCTGGTTTAAACTCTCTGAATGTTTTAAGTATTGATTTTTTATGGTCTTAACTTATTTTATGCTGTACTGAATTGAATTGTTGTGAACTGCCCTGAGTCCTGCCAAGCAGGGAAGGGCAGTAAAAAAAAAAAATCAAATTAATAAATTAATAAATTAATAAATTAAAATAAATAAATAAGAAACTGGCCACTCTGGTAAGTGGACTCTACAGCATGATACCCCATTGAAGTCCCTTCTCTCCCCAAACTCTGCCCTCCTCAGGCTCCACCCCCAACTGGCAGCCAGCAAGCCTCCTACTCCACCCCCCAAATCTCCAGGAATTCCCCCCCAAAGCTGGCAACCCTTCCCGGGACCCCTGGAGGTCCACGACACCTTTGTAAGGACAGCCCTGTTCATGCCCATCTTTTGTGGCAGAAAACAGAAAGGAAAACCTTAAGAACATAAGAACATAAGAGACGCCAATGTTGGATCAGGCCAAAGGCCCATCCCGTCCAACACTCTGTGTCACACAGTGGCCAGAAATACCAGGTGCCATCAGGTGGTCCACCAGTGGGGCCAGGACATTAGAAGCCCTCCCACTGTTGCCCCCCCCAAGCACCAAGAAGACAGAGCATCACTTGCCCCAGAGTCCCTATCTGTACCTTGTGGCTAATAGCCACTGATGGACCTCTGCTCCATATGCTTATCTAATTCCCTTTTGAAGCCATCCATGCTTGTAGCCGCCACCACTTCCTGTGGCAGTGAATTCCTGAATACATTATGCCTGAAATAACTGTGGTGACTATCAGGACTGTACCTCTTTGGTGCCACTTGGTCCTTTAGAAACCTTGAGTTCAAGCTATGGGATCCCAGCAGCCAAACAGCATATTCCTTCTGGCTAGTGGTGATCTAGAGGCTTGGTGACTATATGTGGCAACAGCTCTATGAGAGGTCTATCGTCATGCTCACCTGCTCAGACAAGTACTGTTTCTGAGGACATGAGAGTACAGAAGCCTTTGCGGGGCACAGGGTTGACAGGTTCCCTCATCGCTCTGGCGGAGAGATTTGGGGGGTGTTCCAGGACGTCTCCAACATGATGATATCACCCAGATGTGATGTCATCATGACAGGGATGTCACAAGCGGACACTCTAGTTTAAGGGCAAAACTCTATGGTAAAACCGGTTGTAAACCATAGAGTTCTGCCCTTAAACCAGAGCGTACCTGGTGTGATGATGTCAATTCCGGGTGATGTCATCATGTCGGGGAAGTCACACAGGTACGTGGCTGTTTGGGGGCAGGGAGAATCCCCGAAAACCAGGGGAACTCCTGCACCAACCTGAGGACTGGCAATCCTAGGGGGGAATACTGGGTTTGCCACACATACTTTGGAAAGGGCCTGTGTGCAGGGTTGCCAGATCTGGGTAGGGAAATTCCTGGAAATTTGGGGACATGGAGGCTGAGGAGGGCTGGCTTTGTGGAGGGGAGGGACTTCAGTGGAGTATAATGCCACAGAGTCCACCTTCCAAAACGGCCATTTTCTCCAGGTGAACTGTACTCCATCACCTGAAGATCAGTTGTAATCCCAGGAAATCTCCCGTTGTCACCTGGCAGTTGGCAACCCTACCTCCAGCTTGCCATGAAGAAAGTGAGGGCCTGAAAGAGGATTTGGGGGGGGGGGCAGAATCCCAGAAGAAAAATTAAGAAGAAAAGTAAGGCCTCATCTACTTACAGGAAATTCTGACCACAGAGTTCCTGGTGAGGCCTAGAGCACCCTTGTCACTTCAGGGTAGGTCTAGGAACCACCAGGCACTCTATGATCAGAACTTCCTGTTCAGTAGATGAGGGCTTGTTTTTCTTTTTAATGTTTCTCCCCAGAACAATCATCCCCCCCAAAAAAATTTGGCTCCAGTTTCTGCCCACTGATCATGGGAGTAATTACCTGATAGTGTCCTACCCCAAGTGAGCAAACGAGGACACTAGCTCGAAGGTCTGCAATTGTTTATGATCAAAATAGGGTGTTGAAAGTCTAAGAATCACTGCTGTAGTTGCCATAACACGCAAAGGGATAAATGGCTGAGGGAAGGGAAGAAAGGTGTCCAGATTTAATCAGAGATCATGATGTGAATAGATTATAGCAGGGGTTCCTAACCTTTTCCGTACGGTGACCGAGAAGTCCAAATTTAGTTGGTATTGTCACCCAAAGGTTTTTGGTGCCCTGGGCAAACTATGGACTTGGCTGTCACCCATCTAGTTCAGTATGCCATTATATCTACAGTGACCAACTAGATTTTTTAAAGAAACAAACAAACATCTCACAAAGGGCTCAGCTGCCCCCATAATGAACCTCAAAGAAGTGGTAATACGATATACACAGCCTTTGCCTATGGAAGCTACATTCCAGCCTTTGACCACCCTTTTCCCTGCTCCATGACCCCCTCTAATCTCTCCTAAAATTCTAAGAAACTCACTCTAGTAACCGTCAGGACACATTTTACTTGATCAACATGTAGATGCAACGAAGAAAAAAAATCTCGACTAATGGGTGACATGGAAGCCAACTGTTTCCAGGGTAGGGTTGCCAGCTCCGTGTTGGGAAATACCTGAAGGTTTTTTGGGGGGGAGCCTGAGGGGAGCAGGATTTGGGAAGGGGAGGGACCTTCATGGGACATAACGCCATAGAGTCTACCTTCCAAAGCAGCCATTTTCTCCAGGTGAAGTGATCTCTGTCCCCTGGAGATCTCCAGCCACCACCTGGAGGTTGTCAAAGTCAAGGACAAGAGATCACCGGACAGGCTGAACTTAGTGAGGAAAAACAACCATGACATATGTTGTGTACTACTATGGAACCCTACTGTGTACTACTATGGAACACATCTGCGCTAGCTTGACCATGCGGTCAAGCACACCTTCGGATGCAAGAACAATAGAGGATTCGGATCCCAGGGTAGACCAATTGGAGTTCCCGGATTCTTGAGTAGACCTATGAAAGACTACTCCACTGTAAATAGCCTATCACGGGTGTGGGGTGTGTGTTGGGTATGGGGTACTGCAGGAATATAAGCGGGGCTCGGACCTCGCTAGTTTGTCTTTCGTTTTGCCTACTTAATAAAGCATGAGCTGATCACTACTCAACGCGTCCGAACTCAGTACTTTACAACATGATAACGAAATCTTGTTGAGGAAAAATATATATATCTGAAGTAAATTGTTCTCAAGTTTTTCTGACGGTACAGCGCTCAGTAGACCGTTTCACTCAAGGTTTCATCAGATGAGACTTTACACCTTTTATCTAAAAGTTGCAGACAAAATACGAAAGGTGTAAGGTCTCATCTGGTGAAACCTTGAGTGAAACCATCTATTGAGCACTGTACCCACAGAAAAACCTGAGACCAATTTACTTCAAAGGAAACACCTTTAATGATTTGTTACTCACTGGATGATTAAAGAAGATACCCATTTTTCCTCAACAAGATTTCGTTATATCACGGTTGTTGTGTATTGAAACCTATGTTAAGCTTGAGTCTGGAGCAGGATTGTGAACAGACCAATCAGAGCTGTGCAACACTCTGGAGGGAAGCACTCTGATTGGACCTTATGTGTAAATACTGATTGGTTGTTAGCTAACTTGTGGGCGTGGCTACCTAAGCCCGGACTGTTTAAAAGAGAGCCTGTTGCTCTATGTTTTTGTCTCGTTCTGATTTCTTCTGACTTCGTGAAGTAAAGCTGATTCACTGTTCACTAGCTGTGTTGAGTCTTGTACTTAACAACGGTTGTTTTTCCTTACTAAGTATCACCTGGAGTTTGGCAACCCTATACCGGGGTCAGATCTTGGTTTCCAAAATACTAAAGAGAGCACTGGAAAGGTCAAGGGCAGCCTTTAGGGACAGCTATCCTACGACCAACTTGTAGAGGCTTCATGACCTGCTTTTGGGTCCCAGCCCACAGGTCGGGAAACAACGAACTAGAGTACTTTCCCTCAGGAAAGCAAGTTTCTGTGGTACAGGTTGAGCGAGTTGGGACAGTGACCCATCATGTGGAAAGGCCATTTGAAATGTTTCCTGGGTACAGCGACACAAAGGCGAGGGGAGGAATACCCAGCACAAATTAAAATAACTTGCAGCCCTTACAAATCTCACTTGCTGTGAGAGTGAATCAGGGCCAGCTCGCTCACTAGGCGAACTAAGCGCTCGCCTAGAGCGCGCTGGCCCTTAGGGGCGCCAAACTGGCACCCGGCCCCCCGCCAAAAGGCCCCCCCCCGCCAAAAGCCCTGCAACTTTCTTGACCGGGTGGGTGACAGGGGAACAGAAAGAGGGACTTACACAAACATGAAGGTGCCTTATATCAAATCAGACTCTTGGTAGATCAAGGTCAATACAGCCTACTATAACCCGCAGCAGCTCTCCAAGGTGTCAGGGTAGCCAATTTCCAGGTAGGGCCTGGAGCAGGGTTCCCTCTAAGCTGAGTAAGTGTGAGCTAGCTCACAGTTGTTTAGCCTCTGGCTCACACATTTTAGTCTTAGCTCAGGAAGGAGGGCTCCAGAGCAAACTGATTTATGTAGTAGTCAAGTTGCTTGCTCACAACTTTAATGCCAGTATGTCACAGAGTAGAATTTTTGCTCACAAGACACCATAGCTTAGAGGGAGCATTGGTCTGGAGAGGTCCTAGAATTACAAGGGAAAACTCTATGGTTTCCCCTTGTATGGCTGTGGCCCCGCCCCCAGCGTGCCTGGCGTCCTCCCGTCACTTCCGGGTGATGTGCGTGCGGGGGGCGCGCCCGCGCACAAGACACCGGCCGGGAGCCCCCCGCTCCCGGCGTAGATACACTTGGCAACCCTACCAGACAAGGTCCCCTGGAGAAAACAGCTGCCTTGGAGGTTGGACTCTATAGTGTTACAGCCTGCTGAGGTAAAAAATGGCTTCCACCTTTCTACAAGTTTAACATAAGCCATCTACATAAAAGAGGACCTGGCGCAACTGGGAACCCTGGGCCAGTCTTCACCAGTACCATGCACACTGAAGTAGCCATTCCTTCCTTTCCTTCCTGATTCCTATTGAGGTTCTAGGGAGCGTATTTCAAGAGCAAATCATGACTGCCTTTCCTTTACTCGTAGAGCCCGCAAAGTGGCGTAATGTACAGCATAGATCAACCCCGACAGGGACTGAATGAATGCCATCCCACAAACAGAAGACATAGAGGGTGAATGGAATGGAGGGGTCACACCTATGTATTTGTTTAAGAACCGACGGTACAGAAAGATCTCCAATCTCAGCAAATGAGCAGAATTAACTGTGTAGGAGCTGCTCATAGAATCGTAGAAGAGTTGGTTTTATACCCCGCCCTTCCCTCGGAGTCTCAGAGCGGCTCACGATCTCCTTCCCTTCCAACAGATGCCCTGTGAGGTAGGTGGGGCTGAGAGAGCTCTTGAGAGAACTGCTCCTGAGAAAACAGCTCTGAGAGAACTGTGACTGACCCAAGGTCACCCAGCTGGCTGCATGTGGAGGAGTGGGGAATCAAAACCGGTTCTCCAGATTAGACTCTGCTGCTCTTAAACACTACACCAAACTGGCTCTCATCCTGTATAATGTAGTGGTTAGAGGGTCATACTACAACCTGGGAGACGCAGGTTTGAATCCCTGCTCTGCCAGAGAAGCTTGTTGGGTGACCTTGGGCCAGTCACACACACAGCCTAACCTACCTCACAGGGTTGTTGTGAAGATAAAATAGAGGAGAGGAGAATGATGTGAGCCACTTTAGGTCCCCATGGGGGGGGAATAGCAGGGCATTAATGAAGCAAGTTACCCAGAAGGGATCTGGCACAGTCTTCTCACACAAAACTAACAGAAAAGCTAAACTAACCCTGCTCCACCGTGCTCCTTCCCATTTTCTGTGTACCAATACTTCAGAGGACGGCGGAAGACGGGAAGGCCTGGCGTGATCTGGTCCATGGGGTCGCGAAGAGTCGGACTCGACTGTGCGACTGAACAACAACAACAATACGGGTGGACCGTGTCCCAGATCTTTTCCACATGGACGCCCATTAGTGCTACCACCACAGAGAAGCACTAAATTACCTCATAACAAAGCCAGGGTACCCATTCCCCAGAGAGTACTTCCAAGTACAGCACACCAGCTTTTCATTTTTTGTTGCACTCGTTCCAGTCACACCTGTGGAGCCCCCCCAAAAAGAATAAGGCATTAAAGCATACCTATCTCATTCCAAGGTACTTTGGAAACTACTTGGTTCTCAGTGCCAGGAGGCAATTGTGGAGTTTGTGGCTCCGCGGTGTTCTTCTGAGGTAGTGCCTTGACGTGAGTTCCTGGTACATTAGGATTGGCAATGGTAATTTCCAAAGCGGTCTTTTGCCGTTCAGCACTCGGTTGCATTTCCCAGCATCTTTGAGGCCTCTCGGTAGGTCCTGTTGCGTCATCTACTGATTTCAGGGGACTGGGAAATGCTGCTCGGGTCTGCATTTCTGTATGTGACAAGACTGAAGTAAGTGCCGTGCGAGAGATAAAAGCGTAATTCATTACACTCTTCTCTTCACCTGTAACTGACACAAATACAAGAGACGTCTCAGTGACAGATTCATTCTGAGGAGATTGTCCGTTCACTCTAAATCCACTGAGGGATGGAAACCGTTCAGTCTCAGAAAGCGAGTCCAAGTGTTTGACCGTATCAGAGAAGAGAGCCTCCTCATCTTCCTCTTCAGGCGCTGTAACAAAATTGTCATCATTTTTTCCTTCCAATAACGGTTGCACGGTAAATGCCATTTCGGTGGTTGGAAAAAGGTGTTCCAATTCTGCAGCAGCAAGAGCAGCGGAGATACTACAAGTTGGAACTCCCACGGTAGGATCAACTGACCCAGAAGGCCGAACTGTAATAAGAGCGAGATCCTCCTCTTCTAAAGTGCTGGACGCACGCTGGCAGCAAGAAGTCAAAGAGTTCACAGTTTTAACCGCATTTGCCATCAGCAGCCCCAAAGAAGAAGTAATTTCATTAACAGGGGGAAAAGCAGACATGGTTTGTTCATTCGCTAGAAAATTTAATGTTGTCGTCGGGGACACAGCAAGCTCTAAGAGCATGACACTTGGAAAAAGGACATTCTCCAGTTCTGTAGCTGTTTGCAAAATGGCCGCTGTTTCACTACAGGCCCATTCCAGTCCTGAGGGGATAGGCCCCGGCCTCTCAACAGCTAAAGAAAGGTCTAGTGGAGTTTCTGTGAGGACAAGAGAACTCAGTTCAGGGGGAGAAAGCATTCGGTCTGGTTCTACAAAGGGGAACGGATAGGTGAGCGCCATAGATGGGGAAAGAACAGAGTCTGTGTAAGAAGGGGTAGGCTCTTGATTGGGAATAGCTGACAAAAAGAACAGTTTGGGGCTGTGGGGGAGCGAAGGCTCCACTTCTGTGGCAGGAAAAGGAAGAGTGGGTTTTATCTTTAAGGACGGGTCACGATCCTGACTAAATACGGAAAACTCTGGTTCTGTGGGAACAACAGGAGCCATTGTGGCTTCGTCGAGGAAGAAAGGCAGCTCTGGTTTAGTTTTTCTGTCCAAAAAGTAGCTGCTCTGTCCTTCCCAGCCAGTCTTCCATGATTCACCCAGCATCTCGGTAGCTAAATTCAGGGAAACATCAGCACTGGTGATAAACTCAGTGGCTTCAGGCAAGACATTTTCTATAGTACTGAATGCTTCATTGTAGCTGTTTCTGGTCTTTGGGGGCCATCTTCCGCATGGTGAACCGCACAGCAACGCGATGTCCTGGTTGGTCTTGAGCAGGTCAATTACTGCCATGCCATTTTCTAAAACGGGTCTAATATCCAACAACATAGTGCTTTCCTCAGGGATCGGAGCAGTTCTACTTTCCCACTCGCTCATATAATGATCGCCACTGAATATTAGCCCAGGACTACCAGAGTCCCTGCCAGGCCGGCCTCGTTCTGGGGTCACGTAAGGGAGAAGGAAGGCGTCATCCTGCATCTCTGTTCTGATCCGGTTCTGTTCAGGACTAGGTAGCAGGGCAGTCTCAAAACCAGGGGCATCTCTGCTCGCTCCTTCAGGAACTGGCATGCCGTTCTGGAAGTCTGTTGATATAACCTCTTCCACACGGTGAGAAGAGATAACTTCATTGTTCACTTCTGTGGTGGCCTCCAAGCTGTGAGACAAAGCCAAAGGATACACAGCCAAGGCAAGGTAATCCAGTTGCGTCGCTTTGCCACCCATCTGTGGATCGTTCATAATAAAGGCCCCCCAACTGGTACTTGGAAGTGCTGGTCCTTCTGTAGGGCTGGAAGGTTTGATAGGGGGCGATGAAGTTAGATAAGGAACGTATGAAAGGACATCTGAAGGGATGGTTGACTCCCTGAGGTGGCCCCAGCTAGTATGTCCTCTCATTTCTATTAACGTTTCAGGACCACAAGAAAACTTTCTGTTGTTAATAGAAGACATGGCAAGTAAACTTGGACTTGCAAGTATTAGGTGTTCAGTGCTTGTCACTTGCCGAACAAAACTTGGAAGTTCTGCGATTCTTACATCTTCCCTCCTCGCTGGCGAGGATGTGCCAAGTTCAGACACCCGCTCTGCTCTGTGACTTGCAGATAAACTAGCATTCACACTGTCCCACATCGAGAGAAATGCCTCTTTTTCAGACTGAGGAAGGCTGGTGAGAACTGTGCGGGATAGCTCTGGAATCAGTATCTCTGACGAGCCAAAGATACCCTCAGGAGACATCTTCGTTTCTCGGTGTTTGAAGATATAGTATTTGCCTACAAGCTTTTCTCTCCTGAGATGAGCAGAATGCCTCAAGAGGAGGACCACGTGGACACCTTGAGCGTAAGTGGCAAATACATGAACCTCTTTCCGCCAACAGGCATAGATCACAGTGTCCTCCGCCAAGGAAGAGACGCCATGAAAGAAAATCTTATCGCCACTCACGTTACAGCTTTCGTCACTTCGAAACCCTTTAATATAAATAATGATGTGTTTCCAGGAGCCTGCCCAGATAGTCCAGTTACACCAGATATTTCCTTCAAAGTTGTTTGGGAATGACGGGGGAGAAAATTCGCCATGTTTCTCTCTTAGGTCCGTATGGCAGCTTTTCACCGGAGTGTAGACAGACCTCCAAGAGAGATCTTGCACTAGAACGCAAGAAGATGAAAGATGTTAATGCAGGGGCTCCCAGCCTTTTGCAGCCTGTGAGCAAATTTGGAATTCTGACATGGCATGGTGGGCACTGCAACAAAATGGCTGCCGCAGAAGGTGGAGCCAGCCACAAAATGGCTGCCACAGCTTAACTTCAGTAACACAGTATAGATCCTTGTGCTGTGGTGGCAGCTGCTGCCAAAGCAACATTTAAAATAACCTGCACAGCCAATTACATATTCAATCAGAAACCTTGCTGAGTATCCACTCACTTCCTTGTCCCCCCCACTTCCAAAAAACACTTGGCGGGTTACAGAAAAGGTGTCGGTGTGCCACAGTGGAGACCCCTGTGTTAATGGCCCCAATTTCTTCCATGAGAAATCTTATATCTCCCCATCCACCTCACCAAGGGAAAGGTCTTCTGCTTTTTCTCTTGGTGCTCCTTCGACAGGGCACCAAAGACATTCAAAGGTCCTTTCCGCACTTGAATCTCATCCCTGGTTTTATCAGAGTTCAACTCAGGACACAATATCTTGCATTTATCCCTGGTTATAACAACATCCTTTTATCCCGGGACAAGCGTGGAACAAAACTGGGATCACCTCAATGTAGTGTGGGGAAAAAAAATACCCCGAGATAATTACAGGGGTGAACTTGCATGTAGTGTAGAATGTAAGTTCGGAGACAGGGTTGAACCAGGATTTAAGGTCTAGTGTGGAAAGGACCAAAGACACCCTATGCAGAAGTCATTCTGGAAGATAAGGACAGTATGCCACTTCTGCAAACTTGACTTCAGGGAGAATCCTGGCTTATTAATTTTAAAGATTCCCAGTCTTCACTGCTTTATGTAGGGACATGGGGTCAGTTCCACACTAGGATCCACTTTGTATTGCTCAGTTATTCCTTTTTTTCAAACAAATGGTGGCACATGAAATGGAATTAGGGGCTGCTCTACATATGATGGAACACTGTTTGCCATAAATACCCAACAATGCCCATCCCACTACACAAGATCCTACCATATGCTTACTCCAAAGTCCCCTTCTGTAAAGATTACACTTTCCCCTGCAATTCCCTCTTTCTCAACAGTCTTATTCGTTACTTCCTATGTCTGTAGAATTTATAAGCCACTATTTAAGTATCAGTCCTTGTTGGGAGAGATGAATGGGTATAAAAGCCACTTTTCACTTTGTAGTCAATTTGACAGCTCATTTTTTTAAATTTAGTTTGCATATCCACAGCATTACTACAATAATGATTTTTTAAAAATAAAATAAAAGAATGAGAGGTAAAAGAAGAAGAAGATGAACAGATTGGATTTATATCCCGCCGTTCACTACCCAAAGGTGTCTCAGAGCGGCTTACAAACTCCTTTCCCTTTCCCTCCCCACAACAGACACCCTGTGAGGTAAAAGAAGAAGAAGAGATTGGATGTATCCCCCGCCCTTCACTACCCAAAGGAGTCTCCGAGCGGCTTACAAACTCCTTTCTCTTCCCCTCCCCACAACAGACACCCTGTGAGGTAGGTGGGGCTGAGAGAGCTCTTGACAGAAACTGCTCTTTTAAATATATATATATATATATTACTTGGAGAGAGTGGGACCAGATAAGAAAGTATACTGATCTCATTGTATGTTTTATGTTTGTAAGTGGTTGTTTGTGATATGCTGTATGTATGTTTGTTGTGTATAATATGGAAAATAATAAAAGTGTACCTATGGGTACTTAAAAAAAAGAAAAGAAAAGAAACTGCTCTTTTTCAAGGACAGCTATCAGAACTACGGCTTGCCCAAGGTCATCCAGCCAGGTGCAAGTGGAGGAGTGGGGAATCAAACCCGGTTCTCCCAGATTAGAGTCCGCGCACTTAATTCCAACCCCCCCCCCCAAACCTCCAGGTATTCCCCAACCCAGACCTGGCAACCATGCAGAATGGTGTACACCACTGGTAGGCTCTAGATCCAAGCTTTGGACATCCTCGCACAAAGAAAGAACACCAAACCTCTGTCCCAAGTCACCACAACAGAGAGAAAGGTTCTATGACTTTGGGTTTTTCCCCCCATTTTGCAGGGAACTCTGTAGCCTAGAGGGGAACACTCCGTAACACGATCCTCTCCCTACAGTCTGAAGTGACGCAGCCCAATCTTCTTTATCTAGCTGCTATCCCCTCATTTCTCTGCATGTGTGAACAAGCACCTATGCAGAAGAAGAAGAATATATACCCCTCTTCTGGAGGATAGGTCTATCAGTGGCTACTAGCCTTGGTGACTAAAGGGAATCCCAGAGCCAGGAGGCAACATTAGGGGAAGGCCTCAGCCTCTATGCCCTGTCGTTGGCTCTCCAGAGGAGCTGGTTGTCCAATGTGGGAGACTGAATGCTGGACTAGATGGACCACTAGGCTGACCCAGCAGGGCTCTTTTTATGTTCTTATGAAGGCCTCAGCCTCTATGCCCTGTTGTTGGCCCTCCAGAGGAACTGGCTGGCCACTGTGTGAGACAGGATGCTGGACTAGATGGACCACTGGTCTGATCCAGCAGGGCTCTTCTGATGTTCTTATGAAGGCCTCTCTGCCCTGTTGTTGGCCCTCCAGAGGAACTGGCTGGCCACTGTGTGAGACAGGATGCTGGACTAGATGGACCACTGGTCTGATCCAGCAGGGCTCTTCTGATGTTCTTATGAAGGCCTCTCTGCCCTGTTGTTGGCCCTCCAGAGGAACTGGCTGGCCACTGTGTGAGACAGGATGCTGGACTAGATGGACCACTGGTCTGATCCAGCAGGGCTCTTCTGATGTTCTTATGAAGGCCTCTCTGCCCTGTTGTTGGCCCTCCAGAGGAACTGGCTGGCCACTGTGTGAGACAGGATGCTGGACTAGATGGACCACTGGTCTGATCCAGCAGGGCTCTTCTGATGTTCTTATGAAGGCCTCTCTGCCCTGTTGTTGGCCCTCCAGAGGAACTGGTTGGCCACTGTGTGAGACAGGATGTTGGCCTAGATGGACCACTGGCCTGATGCAGCAGGGCTTTTCTGATGTTTTCCTGGGTGCAGATTCCCTCCCCGCAAGCCTCCAGCCCCATCCTAAAACAAAGACAGCTGTTGTCCACTTTTTACGTAATTCCTTAAGCCTCTCCATTTGTATTCAGGCCGCCCAAGTCTCAACCCCACTTTGGAAGTTAATGCATATAGGCACAAATGCTACCTGTCGGACATCTAACTAAGCCACCTCTTTCTTTCAGGTGATGAAGGGTTCCGCTTACCTGACTCCTGATGCCGTGCTTCTGCGGGAAGAGAGTTTACCTAAAAAGAAAAGCAGAGAGTTGAGTTCCACTGAGAGGGTTGCCAAACTCCAGGTGGGGCCTGGAGCTCTCCAGAAACCACACCAATCCCCCAGCTACAGAGTTCAGTTCCCCTGGAGAAAGTGGTTGCTTTGGAGGGTGGTCTCTGCTGACGTCCCTCCCTTCCCCAAGCATTGCCATCCCAAGGCTCCACCCCCAAACCTCCAGGAATTTCCCAACCTGGAGTTGGCAAGGCTAGCGGCACTCCTTCCCTGGAATCTTGAGCACAGACGCGCAGTCGCGAGCACAGCAAGAAAAAGACACACGCCCTCTATTGTAACCACGCTTGCTCCAAAACGTAATTTCATGTTCACTGATTAATCGGATTCCTGCTAAGTTTTAACAGGGGCGTGGCTCAAGTGGTTAAGACGCTGAACTGCAGGCTGTGGAAGGTCAGTAGTTCAGCAGTTCGAGACCCGGGTGCCGCATGACGGAGTGAGCTCCCCTCTCTAGTTCCAGCTCCTGCCAACCTAGCAGTTCAAAAGCAAGAAATTGCAAGTAGATAAATAGGGACCACTTTGGTGGGAAAGTAACAATGTTCTGTGCACCTCGGCGTTTAGTCATGTCGGGCACATGACCACGTAAACGTCTTCGGACAGCACTGGCTCTTTGGCTTTGAAATGGAGATGAGCACCACAACCCTAGAGTCGGATTCAACTGGCTTTCGAGCAAGGGAACCTTTACCTTTACCTAAATGGAAGGATCAAGCTTCTACCTCTATTTCTCAGAGGCATGATAAGATCTGGGATCAGTTTATAATGGCTAAATTGATACACTCTTGATCAGCGTTCCCTCTAAGCTGAGTTAGTGTGAGCTAGCTCACAGTTTTTTAGCCTCCAGAGCACACATTTTTGTCTTAGCTCAGGAAGGACGGCTCCAGAGCAAACTAATTTATTCGGTAGCCAAATAGCTCGCTCGCAACTTTAATGCCAGTAACTCACAAAGTAGAATTGTTGCTCACAGGACTCCACAGCTTAGAGGGAGCATTGCTCCTGATTACCCTTGGAGGGTCAACAAGCTCACTCTAAATTTGTAGCTATCTGGTACCTGGTCTTACACTATTTGACTGACCATGATGTGATCCCCACGAACGTGTTATATAAGCAATTAGATGTTTTCTGACTAGTGAAGTGTGTTGGTAGTATTTTAGTTTAAGCTGCTACAGAATGTATATTGTTATACAAGCGTCTCGTCTACGGTGGCTGAGTTATATTACTTGTATTTCCTGGACTGCTTGACTTTATGCATTCTCTGTATTTCGCATTTCTAAATGTTATTGTTGATGTTTATGTTTGTGTTAATTGAAAATTAAAAATAAATTTAAAAAAAGATCTCAGAAGCTAAGCAGGGTCGACTCCGGCAAGTACTTGGATGGGAGACCTCCAAGGAATATCAGGGCTGAGAGGCGGGGGCAGACTTTATTCAGGCGCCTCTTTGAATATCCTCCAGGCCTCCAGTAGCGGGTCAGTCACCAGGGGTCACCGTGACTTCCAGGTGCACACACAGTTGGTCACCAGAGGTCATGGAATCGTAGAGTTGGAAGGGGCCTCTGGGGTCATCTAGTCCAACCCCCTGCACAATACAGGAAATTCACAAATACCTCCCACACCCCCAGTAACCCCTGTTCCATGCCCAGATGACGACCAAAAAACCTCCAGGATCTCCAGCCATGACTTCCAGGTACACATACACACACAAAATACAAAAAAAGAAATCTCCATTGGTCGAGAAAAGCCTTGTTGGGGAAAAGCCCTCCCCGTTCCCACGCACTCCCTAAAACCATGCTGCCAGCAGTGTTCCCTCTAAGCTGAGTTAGTGTGAGTCAGCTCGCAGTTTTCTAGCCTCCGGCTCACACATTTTTGCCTTCGCTCCGGAAGGCAGGCTCCAGAGCAAACTAATTTATGCCGCAGCCAAATCGCTCGCTTGTAACTTTAACGTCGGTAGCTCACAAAGTACCATTTTTGCCCATGAGACCCCACAGCTTAGAGGGAGCATTGGTTGCCGGCACCAGAAAATCCATCAGTGGGCACCAGGTTGGAGACCCTTGCCTTAAACGGCGTGGCTGTTGGCCTATCATCAATGCTCCCTCTAAGCCATGTGAAAAGTACTCAGAACGAAGAGTGATTTCAGCAAGAGTACTTTATTTAGTGAAGAACAAGACAAGGACCCCCGGCACGCAGGCCGGTATATATGCCCAGAACCCGCCACCAAAAACACACCCCCTAGTGACCCTATAGGTTACTTACAGTGGCCGAGAGTCTCATAGGCTCTCGGCCACGGACCTTGCCCTCTGGTTGGTGCGGGCTAGGATCCGCTCTGCTATTGTTCTCACGGAACGAAGCTTAGGACTTGTGCGCGACCGCATGGCCCAACGGTCGCGCACGTGGCAATCGGATACATTACACCATGGAGTCCTGTGAGCAAAAATTCCACTTTGTGAGCTACTGGCCTTAAAGTTGTGAGCGAGCAGTTTGGCTCCTGCATAAGTCAGTTTGCTCTGGAGCTCTCCTTCCTGAGCCGAGACAAAAATGTAGGAGCTGGAGGCTAAAAAACTGTGAGCTAGCTCACACTAACTCAGCTCAGAGGGAACACTGCCTATCATTCAAAGAGGACAGCAAGATCCACAAGGGCAGGATCCTATCACTACTCACACCAATGTTTCCTCTAAGCTGTGGAGTCTTGTGAGCAAAAATCCTACTTTGTGAGCTGCTGGCCTTAAAGTTGTCAGCAAGCGATTTGGCTACTGCATAAGTTAGTTTGCTCTGGAGCCATCCTTCCTGAGCAAACACAAAAATGTGTGAGCCGGAGGCTAAAAAACTCTGAGCCAGCTCACACTAACTCAGCTTAGAGGGAACACTGACTCACACACAACGGGGGGGGATGCATTTGGACTGGTCTCTTAGACCCAGGCGCCTACTCACCCCTTCCTCATCTTTCACTACATCAGGACTCAGCGTCAGTAAGACCGTAGGGGCGGGATCCCCCGTCACTCTTCCCAGCCGGAACGAATAAAGCAGCAGAGGAAACGCGGCCAGAAGGAAAAGCTTCATTGCCAAAGCTTGCCAACGGCGCTCACATTATATATATTTAAAAGCCGCTTCTCTTCCTAGATTGAGGATGGTATACTGAGCTAGGGTTTTTTTCCCCCCTTCCCTTTCTGCGCTTCCTTTGCTCCCACCCCGTCTCTCCACGAAACGTCTCTTGGGCGTTAAGAAGAAGCCACCTGTAGCCCTCCATTTATGGCTTTCCTCTCCACTCAAATGCAGCCTGTTATTTAATCAGACGCCCGGGGAGAGGGCGAGCAGAATCCCACGAACGCCAGAGGGCGCTCTTGCTGAGAAGGAATCGGAACACGACGCTGCTCAGTGCGGGGCGGGTTTGCTCGGAGGGAACTCTCGCAAACTTTCACAGTGAGGCTTACTTTTGTTGTTGTTGTTCAGCCGCGCAGTCGAGTCCGACTCTTCGCGACCCCATGGACCAGCTCCCGCCAGGCCCTCCTGTCTTCCGCCGTCCTTTGAAGTTTGCTCAGTTTCATGTTCGTTGCATCTATGACACTGTCTCACCATCTCATGCTTTGCTTACGCATAAGCTAAATAAGCTACAGTTTAGGGCCTCGCAATCTGCTGGGGCCTCAAATAAAAACACAATATAAAAATGATTTGAAATATTAAAAAGGCATATATATTTTATATTTTTCTGAGACCAGCTGATGTAATTTGAAACAGTAGGGGGCCTCTTGGTTTTATATAGCTTAGGGCCTCAGCAAGTCTAAAACCGGCCCTGATTGTAGCTGTGGGGGAGGGGGGGTATTCCTTTTGTAACGTGGGCAAAGGGGTTTCTGCTGCGAGCTTTGGGCTTTAATCCTCAGTATAAAACAGCCTGATCAATAAATAGGGCATTGATTCCCAATGGAGGAGGAGAAGAGGAGGAGGAGGAGGAGATTGGATTTATACCCCCGTTCACTCGGAGTCTCAGAGCGGCTTACAAACGCCTTTCCCTTCCCCTCCCCACCACAGACACCCTGTGAGGTAGGCGGGGCTGAGAGAGCTCTTGACAGAAACTGCTCTTTTTCAAGGACAGCTCTTATCAGAACTATGGCTTGCCCAAGGTCATCCAGCGACTGCGAGTGGAGGAGTGGGGAATCCAACCCGGTTCTCCCAGATTACAGCCCTCGCACTTTATTCACTACACCAGAGCACTGCAGGAGGGACCAGGTTAAGAGTGCCTGAATAATATTCCGGTGGGTTGCCGCGTTGGTCTGAACTAGCAATAGAGCAACCTTGGAGTCCCCTGGCACCTTTAAGGCCAACGAAGTTTGATTCAAGGTATAAGGTATTGTGTGCAGGCACATTTCTTCAGATAGGACTTGGGAGTCCCGGGTTCGAATCCTCCCCTCTGCTGGTCAGCTTGCATCTGACGAAGAGAGCCGTGTTTCTCGAAAGCTTATGCTACATTGAAGTTTGTCAGTCTTAAAGGGGCTACTGGGCTTCTTACTATTTTGCAATAACAGACTAACACGGGTGACTCCTCTGAATCTATGACCAGGCTGCTGGGTGACCTTGAGCCAGTCGCGCACTTTCCACCTAACCTACCGTACAAGGTTGTCGTGAGGGTAAAATGGAAATGGGGAGAATCAGGTGAGATGCTCTGGGTTCCCACTGGGGGGGAGGGTGCAGGAGAAGTCATTTTTTAAAAGAAGAGTAAAGTCAGGTAGGGGGAGCTGCGGTGGCTCAAGTGGTTAAGACTCTGAACTGCAGGCTGTGGAAGGTCAGTAGTTCAGCAGTTCGAGACCCGGGTGCTGCAAGACGGGGTGAGCTCCCGTCTCTGGTTCCAGCTCCTGCCAACCTAGCAGTTCGAAAGCAAGAAATTGCAAGTAGATAAATAGGTACCACTTCGGTGGGAAGGTAACAGCGTTCCGTGCGCCTTGGTGTTTAGTCATGCCGGCCACACGACCACGGAAACGTCTTCAGACAGCGCTGGCTCTTCGGCTTTGAAACGGAGATGAGCACCGCAACCCTAGAGTCGGACTCGACTGGCTTTCGAGCAAGGGAACCTTTACCTTTTACCTCCCGCCCACCCAGCGGATCGAAAGCCGTAACAACTAACGAGTAGATGAATGGGTACCTGCCTTAGAAGGCAGGGAGCACCCCCCTCCATCGGGAGGTAAAGTGGGAACCCCAGCAGCGGTGAGTCGGTGAGCGGCATGGAATGGTGGTGGTAAGGAGACGTAACATCAAGCGGTGGACCAGTGACGGAGGCGGAGCCAGGAGGTGCAAAGACGCAGCGGCGCAGGCAGGGCGGAGCCTGAGGGACAGAGCCAGAGCCGCGCCAATGCGATCTACGCATCGATGGGCCCGCCGACTCCAAAAAGACCACTGAGGAGCCTGAAGAAAGCGGATGGGAGAGGCCGAGCCGAGCTGACGCCGAGAGCTGAGACGAGCTGACAAAACATCAAGCCGAATCCCACTGGGTGCTGGTAGGCAGTCCCCCCCCTAATAATATATGTGCCCATAGATAGGGATGATCTACTATGTAAGCCGCTCAGAGACCCCGTGGGAGGGGTTCGAGCGGGGTAAAAGTCAAATGTTAAATAAATAAATAAAATAAAATAATGGAGTCATTTCTGGGGCACTTGACAAAGGGCCGTCTCCTATGCAACTGAGCATGCATCAAAGTCTGTCTGGGAAGCACTTCAGAATTGCAATCCCATGCAAGGCTACACCATCTTAAACCCATTGAAACCAACAGGCTCAGAATGGAACAAAGTTTGAGTCCCGGGGCACCTTTAAGACCAACAATTCTGGGTATAAGCTTTCGTGTGCACGCACACTTCTTCAGATACATTGAAACAGAAGTCACCAGCAATTACACATAAGGGAGGGTCTTGCCAGGAAGGGCTAGTTAAAGTCAAGAGGCTAGTTAAAGTCAAGGGCTAGTTAAAGTCAAGGTAACTGAGCAATAGATATAGTCAGGGGTCATTTCGTAGAAAAAGAGCTAGGGGAACTCATTAGCATAACTCATTAGCATATGCCACACCCCCTGACATCAGGGGCCCGGCGGTGGACCTGCAAGGCCGGCGGGAGTGCAAGAAAGCCCCGCCAAGGCCCTCCCTGGCCCTAGGCAGGCAGGGGTGGAGAGAGGCAGGGAGGAAGCAACTTACCCTCCCTCTTCTCCTGCCTCCTCCTGGCTGAATGAGGGCTGGAAGCAGGGCGGCCGGAAGCAGGGGGCGGGGCTTCGTCATGTGCCCCGCCCCCCGCCCCTCACCCGGGGGAACTGCGTTCCCCTGCGTTCCCCCCCGAAATGACCTCTGGATATAGTTAAAATTGGATTAAGGCAGTTTGTAAGACCTGTGAATAGCAGCAAATTAGCATAGAGCACAATAAAAGAGTTTACAAACAGATGCGAGAACTGAATGATGTTAGAATGTGTAGCGAGATAAGAAACCAATATCCCTGTTAAGTCCTGGGGGTTCTGTTATCCTGAGTGTTGTAATAACTTGTAACTCGGCAATCTCCCATTCTAGTCTGTTTCTGAAATTCCTACCTTGAGGTCACCCACTGAATGCCCTGGAAGGGTGACGTGTTCTCCTTCAGGTTTCTCAGTTTTGTGATTCTTGATGTCCAATTTGTGTCCATTTATCCTTTGGCATAGGGTTTGACCTTAGAATGGAGTAACTCTGCATAGAATTTTACCATGCATGTTTTTAAAAATGCAATATCTGTCCTCTAGTGCCCCCTGGTGGCTCTCTCTCTCTCTCTCTCTCTCTCTCTCTCTCTCTCTCTCCCTCCCTCCCTCCCTCTCTCTCTGTATGTATGTACAAGTATGTGTGTGTTTCAGTAAAAGACAAAACGGATGGATAGACACACTAGCAAAGAGTGTTTATTAATTGTGTTTATAGTCTTTACTTTAAAATTAATTATTTTTTTATTACATCTTTCTGTCCCACAAGACTATTGTTCCAATAAGCATGTGACTGTAATTATTTATATCTCTCACCTCACAGCCAAGTGCTCAAGACAGCTGCCCAAAGAGCGTATCAAACTCAGTTAAAACAGTAAGCTATAAACCCTGATGAAATAGTCACAAACCCCCAAAACTGAAACCAGAAAAAATAAATATTAAAACGGTTTTAAGGAAATGCCAAAATGACAAACAAACCCCAGGCAGAACACTACCTTAAAACAATTTGGATTTCTCTTTCTCTCTTTTCAAAAAGCAACCCATTTGTTTGTGCCTATTACACTGACTTCCCTTCAAAGAGCTCGGAGCCTCCTGCCCCATTCTCCCTCCTCCACTGTGTCTTCACAACAGCCCAGCGAGCAGGGCTATTTTTGGGCAGGAACGGAGTTCTGGCTGGCTCCAAAGTTGGCCACACCCAGCAGGAACTCATTAGCATAACAGGCCACACCCAGCAGTAAAAACTCATTAGGATTGGCTACATTAGGGCTGTGTGGCCTAACATGCAAAGGAGTCCCTGCTACAAAAAAAGCCTTGGGTTTTGACCACAAACAAGGTAAACAGAATAAGAAGCAAAAGGTGGGTGTGGCTGGATGACCACACTTCTGGTAACATGGGAATGCGGCTTAATATGCTAATGAGTGGTGCAATCAGAGGTGTGGCTTAATATGTTAATGAGTTTCTGCTGCTGGGTGTGGCCTATTATGCTAATGAGTTCCTGCTGGACTTTTTCTACAAAAAAAGCCCAGCCAGTGAGGTAGTACAGACAGAGTGGAAACGACCGGCCTAAAGCCACTGACCAAACTTCATGGCAAAGTGGAGATTGGTACCCCAGGTCCAGGGGTCATTTCACAGAAAAAGAGGCGCAGCAGCTCATTGGCATAACTCATTAGCATAACTTATTTGCATATGCCACACCCCCTGACATCACCGGAAGTGTGTCAGAAGGCAACACCCACCGCTCAGGCGCCACTGGACTGTTTTGGATTGCTTGGGGGGGGGGGGGGAACGTGCAGATCTGTCCTCGCAGAGGAGGGAGAGCTTGTACCTGAATAAAACTTGGTCTTATAAGTGCCACTGGACTGTATTGGACTAGGGGGTCGGGGGGGGGCTCTACAACTTACCTGTCTGCTTCTTGCTCTGACTGAGGGCTGCTGGGAGCAGGGGGCGAGGCTTGTTGCATGTGCCCGCCCCCTGGGCTCTTTACTGCCGGAGCTCTGCTCCTGTGCACTCTTGTAGGAAATGACCCATTCCAACCCCTACACCACGATAGTAGCACAACAGTATAAAAAGCACATACCATAAAAAAGCAGATAGAATTCACATACACAACAAAAAGCAATAATCAAAATGCCCGGGGGAAAAAGTGCATTTTGACCTTAAATTTGAAATAAATCCATTGCTACCCCAAGCAGAGTTATACAGACTTCTATGTCCAGTGCTTTCTGTGTTTCTAAAAAGTGCCAGTATTCATGTGTAAGGCAGTGCCGATTTCCACCAGTTTCCCCTTTCTGGGCCGTCCAGGTCAGGGCAGAGTTGGTGTGCTGTTGCCTGCAGTAGTGAAATGCCCCGCATCGCCGTTTTCAAAACTGCGTTTTCTGTGAAATTGTCCGCAGTAGATTTTTCCTCACCAGGCACAAACTGACAGTTTTCTCCTTCCTACCTCGCATTTTCAGGACTCGCTAAAACGGGATTCTTGAAAACTCAGGGTAAGAAGGAGAAAACTTCGGGTCTGCACCAAGTGTTCCCTCTAAGCTGAGTTAGTGTGAGCTAGCTCACAGTTTTTAGCCTCCGGCTCACACACATTTTTGTCTTAGCTCAGGAAGGAGGGCTCCAGAGCAAACTAATTGATGCAGCAGCCAAATGGCTTGCTCAGAACTTTAATGCCAGGAGCTCACAAAGTGGAATTTTTGCTCTCAGGACTCCACAGCTTAGAGGGAAGATTATACTGCACCTAGTAAGGAAAAATCTACTGTGGAAAATGTTACCTAACAAGGAGTTTTTAAAATGTCGATGCGGGGAATTTTACTGGCCCCACTGCTGGACCTCCTGATGGCACCTGGTATTTTTGGCCACCGTGTGACACAGAGTGTTGGACTGGATGGGCCATTGGCCTGCTCCAACATTGGCTTCTCTTACGTTCTTATGTTAAGAGCAGAGGTCCATCAGTGGCTATTAGCCACAAGGTATATAGATAGGAACTCTCAGTCTTGGGCAAGTGATGCTCTGTATTCTTGGTGCTTGGGGGGGGCAACAGTGGGAGGGGCTTCTAGTGTCCTGGCCCCACTCCTGGACCTCCTGATGGCACCTGGTATTTCTGGCCACTATGTGACAGAGTGTTGGACTGGATGGGCCATTGGCCTGATCCAACATTGGCTTCTCTTACGTTCTTATGTTAAGAGCAGAGGTCCATCAGTGGCTATTAGCCACAAGGTATATAGATAGGAACTCTCAGTCTGGGGCAAGGGATGCTCTGTATTCTTGGTGCTTGGAGGGGGGGGGGTCAACAGTGGGAGGGCTCCTAGTGTCCTGGCCCCACTGCTGGACCTCTTGATGGCCCCTGGTATCTTTGGCCACTGTGTGACACAGAGTGTTGGACTGGATGGGCCATTGGCCTGATCCATCATTGGCTTCTCTTATGTTCTTATGTTCATCACTGGCTATTAGCCACAAGGTATAGATAGGAACTCACAGGTTGGGGCAAGGGATGCTCTGTATTCTTGGTGCTTGGAGGGGGGGGGGTCAACAGTGGCCCCACTGGTGGACCTCCTGATGGCACCTGGTATCTTTGGCCTCTGTGTGACACAGAGTGTTGGACTGGATGGGCCACTGGCCTGATCCAACACTGGCTTCTCTTAGGTTCTTATGTCAACTGCTGCAGAAATGGTCTCTGAGTGGCAACCCTGGGCTTCCTTAGTAGTCTCCCATCCAAAGAGTAACCAGCGTTGACCCTGCTTAAATTCCAAGATCCGAACAGAAACTAAGGGCACAGCAATACATATGACATCAATACAAAGTGAAATGCTGCATAAGTTCACACAAAGACATTAATGCTGAAATCCAACTTCCATGTTGTTTATAATTCTTGTATTTCAACAGGTGGTCATCATCCAGACACCAGAGTGTCGACAAGATGTACAGAGCGGGACAAACGTCTCGAGTTTTGCCGTTCGTTTCGAGAACAATCTTTATCAAACTTCAATTTCCAGTGGTCCTTTCACAGTCTAATTCACCACTAAGGTATCCAAACATCCAGGTAATAAGAGCTGTTAGAAGCCTTCCTGAATGTTGTCCACCTGTTGAAATACAAGAATTATAAACAACATGGAAGTTGGATTTCAGCATTAATTTCTTTGTGTGAACTTATGCAGCATTTCACTTTGAATTGATGTAAATTCCGAGATCCAACAAGATCGGCCTAGCCTGGGCTAACCAGGTCAGGTTCTAAGGGTATAGACAGGTATAACTCTGCTTAGGATGGCAGCTGTTGGCAGTGCCAAGCGAATGGATGCCGGGAGGGCCCTGTTCCACGAGGAAGAAAGGGGTAGAGGAAAAAGTGTTCTTCAGTCTTTCTGGCACAGCTTTCTCCCCGGGGTTGCCAGCCGCCTGGAGGGGGCGGGGAAATGTCCTGTTCCTTTAAGAGAGGCTTAATAGGATGCTGTTCACCTGGTGATGTCATTGACTTCCATGTGCTGAAAAACTACATCTGCCCATTTCCACACATTAAGCCTCTATTAAAGGGACAGGACATTTTCCTCCAGGCCCCACAGGAACGGCATAAGGGACCAAGTGGGGGGGATGAGCAAAAAATCTTCAGCTTCCACTGTGGGTAAAAGACCTTCAGATCGAACTCCTGGTCGGAAAAATCATTAGCCAGTTTTGAGAAGGCATCACCCTGTTTCAGTTCCAGAAGTGCCCAGCGGCTCAAAAAGATTGGGGGGCCCTGCACTAAGGCGTGAGAAATCCATGTTTAAATCCTTATTCTGCTGTGAAGCTCACTAGGTTACAGGGTTGCCAGTCTCCAGGCGGTTAGGTAAAGGTTCCCTTGCTCGAAAGCCAGTCGAATCCGACTCTAGGGTTGCGGTGCTCATCTCCGTTTCAAAGCCGAAGAGCCACCGCTGTCCGAAGACGTTTCCGTGGTCATGTGGCCGGCATGACTAAAGACTGAGGTGCACGGAAAACTGTTACCTTCCCACCGAAGCAGTACCTATTTATCTACTTGCAGTTTCTTGCTTTCGAACTGCTAGGTTGGCAGGAGCTGGAACTAGAGACGGGAGCTCACTCTGTGTGACATGCGGCACCCGGGTCTCGAACTGCTGAACTACTGACCTTCCACAGCCTTGTTCAGCATCTTAACCACTTGAGCCACCGCAGCTCCAGGCGGTAGAAGCCAAAAATGAGAGATCACAGGAGGAGGTGGAAATCCAAACACAACATCAGTGACAAAAATAACAGAGTCAGTAAAGAGATGTGTGCAAAATAATTTACTGTAGTAATTCTGTAGAAAACGCTCTTCTATTATCGCTCTCACGCAACGAATACTGCGCAATATAAACAAATCCGTTTCACAAGAATTGCTTTTATCTGAGCGTGTAGCAATCACAATTCTTATCCATTTCTACCTTGGCTCCTGTTATTAGAGAGTTAGCACGGGATGTTTTCTTCAAGAGTTGATAAGCAGCAACTGATAAGAATTGTGATTCCTACACGTTCAGATAAAGCAATTCTTGTGAAACGGGTTTGTTTATATCGTGCAGTATCCGCTGCGTGTGAGAGATAATAGAAGAGAATTTTCTACAGAATTACTACAGTAAATGATTTTGCACACATCTCTTTATTGACTCTTCGTTATTTTTGTCACAGATGTTGTGTTTGGATTTCCAGTCTCCAAGTGTTGGCTGGAGATCTCCGTAGGGTTGCCAGGTCTTACCTTGGTTTTAGTGGGGGGCAGGAGTCATTTTGTAGAAAAAGAGGTGCAGGAGTTAATTAGCATAACTCATTAGCATAACTTATTTGCATATGCCACACCCCCTGACATCACTGGAAGTGTGTCAGAAGGCAACACCCACTGCTCAGGTTCCACTGGACTGTTTTGGATTGCTAGCTATCGGGGGGGGGACGGGCAGATCTGTCCTCAGAGAGGAGGGAGAGCTTGTACCTGAAGGCGGGCCCGGGGGGAGCCTCTGCAACTTACCTGGCTGCTTCTTGCTCCTCGTGGTCCGATTGAGGGCTGCTGGGAGCAGGGGGCGGGGCTTGTTGCATGTGCCCGCTTCCTGGGCTCCTTACTGCCGGAGCTCCGCTCCTGTGCGCTCCCACAGGAAATGACCCCTGGTTGGGGGGAGGGGGCTCCTGGGTCAGTCCTGGAGTCCTGGAGTCTTCTTGTGTATGTGGTTTGTGCACGTGCTACAATGACATCACTCAGAAGTGACGTCATCCTGCTGGGCACGTCAACGTTCTGGCATTTGGGGCAAAAACTCTATGGTAACTGAGGGAAGTTAACTAGGAACGAAGGGTGGACTTTGCGGTCAGGGGGAGGGTAGGGAGTATAAAATGAAACCATTTGGAATGTTCCGGGAGCTCGTTCGATTCGACTCCCTTTACTGTCAATAAAGTCCAACTAAAGGATACTCCAGACTGACTTTCTTTTCTTTGATGTGTTCCTTGGAGTGGCAGAGGAAGGAAGACTTTGTTTCTAACAGTAACCATAGAGTTTCGGCCAGAATGCTTGAGCGTTGACATGTCGATGTGCCCAGTGTGATGACATCACTTCTGAGTGATGTCATCATGACGGCAATGTCAACGCGGGAGGAGGCTGTTCGGGGTGGGGGGTTTCCATTGCTGGCCAGATGGCCAGCGACAGATTGGAACCCCTGAAATCAGAAGGACTCCCACCCCGATCGGGGGTCTGGCCACCGTAGATCTCCCGGAATTCCAACTGATCTCCAGGTTACAGAGGTGAGGTGGCATTGTTCCCCATGGCATTAGATCCCACCAGTCCTTCCTCTCCCCAAACCTCCCCCTCCCCAAACGCCACCCCCAAAATCTCCAGGACTTTCCCAGCTTTGAGCTGGCAACCTTAACGGGTGACCTTGGGCTAGTTGTGGTCTCTCAGCCTAACCTACCTCACAGGGTTGTGGTGATAAAACCAGGAACATGTACACCAAGCCACAGGATTTTTAAAGAACACTGGAGGGATAGGCCTTCCGGGTTTGATGAAACCATACAGTATTTGTCCTGAGCAGTACTCTCGCTCAGCTGTGGAGTCTCGTGAGCAAAAATTCTACTTTGCGAGCTGCTGGCATTAAAGTTGTGAGCGAGCGATTCGGCTGCGGCACAAATCAGTTTGCTCTGGAGCCATCCTTCCTGAGCTAAGGCAAAAATGTGTGAGCCGGAGGCTAAAAAACGGTGAGCTAGCTCACGCTAACTCAGCTTAGAGGGAACACTGGTCCTGCGTTGTTTTGGCCTAACTAGGAGACCATCACGACTGTTTCAAGGGTCCGTTTCTGATCCTGGATGAATGAATAAATCCTGGCGGGTAGTCTGGTAAACTTAAAAACGGCCGCCCACGTACAAAGGGGCTGCAAAATGTTCACACACAGCTGCCCTCAGATGTGGTTTTGAATCGGGACCAAAGCAAGCGCAGAGAAGGTCGTTTGAGGCCCACGTCCTTGGATGAGACAGGGGAACATCTGTTTCCTTTCTCCTGGCGGTGTAAGGTTCGACTGAAACGAATACCCATCGCCTGACATTTTGTTGATGTAGCGCCTTAATGGGAGGCTTCCGGAAGGGGAGGCATTTCAGGAGGTGGAGGGGGGAGGAGAGAGAGAGAGAGAGAGAGAGAGAGATGAAATGTGTGCTTTAGGACCACTGCATGGGCCGGGAAGGCTAAGGGCTGCTTCCCAAAGAAAACATTTATTCAAGGATTGTAGGATTTCTCTAAACAGAATTGGAAAATATGTTCTCTAAACAGGAACATATTATTTTGGCCTTCGGTGAGTTAGAAAGTTGGCCAGAGGTCTTACCCCACACACAAAAACACAAATCTACAATCTAGGCTATTTCCATAGGGTTGCTGACTCGGAGTTGGGAAATTACTGGAGATTTGGGGGTGGAGCCTGGTTTGGGGCATAATAATAATAATAATAATAATAATAGTAATAATAATAATATATCTATTGTCATTGTACATAGTACAACGAAATTAAAGATGTAATCATTTTGTTGATCTACAACAATATTCATATATACTCACACATCATTCACAACTGTCCCATAACTCCCTTAAGGTTCAGATAACAACTTAAAACCACCAATGTCACCCAAATTCCAATTTCATACAGCATTTAAGGCAATAATAGCTCTCAAATAAAAACTATTTTTTAATCTATTTGTCCTTGCTTTAATTGTCCTATATCTTCTGCCCGAAGGCAGCAGTTCAAACAGGGAATGTTCAGGATGTGACAAGTCCTGCAAAATGTTCTTTGCTTTTTTCAAACATCGGGAACTATACAATTCCTCCAGTTTTGGGTGGGGAGGGACCTCAGCGGGGTATAATGCCGTAGAGTCCACCCTCGAAAGTATCCGTTCATAATGGATCATTACACTCAAAGCTGTCACTTACATTTCTACTTATCAACTCTTGATTTGGCGGGCTCTTGCCCACCGCCGGCCAGCTGGCCGGTGGGGGAAGCCCCGCCCCAACCACCCACCGCAACGTCTCCAGTGTGATGATGTCATGCGGAAGTGACGTCATCATACCGGGGACGCCGCGTGGTGCTGTTCTGGTCCTTTGGGCAAAACTCTTATTGTAAACATAGCGTTTTGCCCACAGTACCAGAGCGTCTCCGTGCGCCCTCCCCCGGCGTGATGATGTCACTTCTGCGTGACCTCACCATGCCAGTATTGTCGCGTGTGGCGGTGTCACCCTGCTCCCCAGTCTCTGCAGGCTCTCTCCCACCAGCGAGAGGACCTGGAAACCCTTTTTGGAATTCTGATTCCCCCCTTTTCAGATAAACAAGCCTATGCTATCATTCAACAAAGATTTCTCGACACTATTTCTCAATAGTGGTTGAGCAGTGGAACAGTCTGCCTCGGGAGGTGGTGGATGCTCCTTCATTGGACGTTTTCAGGCGGAGGCTGGACGACCGTCTTTCGGGTATGTTGTAGGGCTACCTTTCGGCTATGCTCCTGCAGAGTGCAGGGGGTTGGGCTAGATGACCTGCAAGGTCCCTTCCAACTCTTACATTCCATGATTCTATGAAAGGCAAGAACTTACAGAATGTGCAGCAGCCAGCAGATGCTCCCCAAGTAGGCTGGGATCTTTTGACACGGGCTCTACTGCAAAATATCTGTTTAGTTTAATAGCCCCACATCATCGCGGAGCACACATGCTTGCACGCTTCAATGTTCTGCCATCGGAGGTGCTTTTAGGGAGGTACCGCCAGATACCATAAGTAGACAGACTTTGTCCTTGTTATTCTAAAAGATATACAATCCACTACACACTCTGTGGTGTATTCAAAATGACTTACATGAATCGCCGCATTAACTTTCCATGTTAAGCTTCAGGCCAGACGAAGGCTCCTCCGAACTAACGCACTATTGGTCGCTCCACAACAGTGACCAATCAGAACTGCACCAATTCCCTGAGAGGGAAGAACCCTCATTGGATGTTATCCGAACAACCTCATTGGTTACTTTGTGTAAATAGGCGTGGCTACATTAGCCCGGGAATGTTTAAAAGGAGCCTAGCTCTCAATGTTAATCTGTTCTGGTTATGGCTTCTTTCGAGCGCTTGTTCGTACCTACAATAAAGCTGATCACTGTTGTTGAAATCACTCTCCAGATTTTGGTAGCGGCGATCCAACACACTCCATACTTCATTGCCCCCTTTGTAGGGACATTCAATCCCATTTTATTACTCCATTTCTAGAGGGTGAGAGACGGCATGCTGATGGCATGAGTGTTCACTTTCTTCTGTTTAATTCTAATTGCGAAATAATGGAGGCTGTTGCAAAATTCTTATATTATGCGGTCAGAAGACGAGGCTTGAATAGCCAAGTGTAAGTGACTGATGCGTCTTAGTATTTTGCTGTATTTCCATGATGTCTTGTGCTTTCGGTGCCAATAAAGGTTTTGTGTGTGTGTGTGTGAATTCTGATTCAGTATGATGAGGTGTGCAGCCACAAAATGGCTGCTGCAGTAGGTGGAGCCAACAATAAAATGGCTACCGCACCTTACCTTCAGTCACACAGGGTCGATCCTTGTGCTGTGGTGACTGTAATGTATTGAAATGATTACATGAATCACCTCATAGGACTCCCATGTTAAGCTTCGAGCCAGACCAGGGCTCCTCTAAGCGAACTTCCTATTGGTCGCTTCGTAACAGCGACCAATCAGAACGATACCATTCCCTAGGAGGGAAAGACTCCCATTGGTCTTTATTCTAGCAATCTCATTGGTTGTTATTTGTAAATAGGCGTGGCTACATTAGCCCGGTTATGTTTAAAAGGAGCATAAGCTCCCACTGTTTTCTGTTCTGGTTTCTTACTGAGTTAGTGCTTGTTCGTTACTTCTAAATAAAGCTGAATCACTTGCTGAATCACTCTACGAGTCCTTTGTTAGCGCGATCTAACAATTGGCGACGAGGGTGGGATGTTAGAGCAGGTAGGCAGCCCTGCGGACATCCACACTTCGGACTCGGAAGAAAGCGAGCAGAGCACAGCAGCCGATCCGGCGGAGGCGCCACCAGCTCCGGTGCCCAAGTCTCCCCCGATGGCTGGAAGCCAGAAGTTCGAGTGCTTCGAACCCTCCTCAGAAGACTGGGACTCCTACCTGTCCAGGTTCGAGTTCCATCTGGAGACCCACGACATCACCGATGAGGCGAAGAAACGAGCATGCCTCCTGAGTTCCTGCGGGAAGGGGACCTTCGACATAGCCAGGTCGTTGGTGGCCCCAACTGATATAAAGACTGTCACCTACGCTGACATCACGGAGAAGCTTAAGGCTCACTATTCTCCACAACCGTCGGAGATCGCCTGCCGGCACGCTTTTTACAAGCGGAACCAGGCCGGAGGCGAGACCATCGCAGATTTCGTGGCGGCCCTTCGCAAAGCCGCACGGCCATGTAATTTCCACAACGTGGAGGAAGCCCTCAGAGACCGTCTCGTCTGCGGTCTCAAAGATGAAAGGCTGCAACAGAGGCTGTTCGCCCGCACCACCCTGACCTGGGCAGTGGCCTACGAAGAGGCCGTGGCCGCGGAAGCAGCGGAGAAGTCCACGAAGGAGGTCCGCCAGCGGGTGGCAGAGCCCAGTATACACGCTCAACGAGACAGCGAGGGCGAAGACGCGGATGATGACGTCAACGCGGTTCGAGGCAAGCGGACCCCAGCGAAGACTACCAACGTCAAGCCTTGCTCCGGTTGTGGCGGGAAGCACCAGCGCGGCTCCTGTTGGGCTCGTGATGTCGACTGCAGAGCGTGTGGGCGGCGTGGTCATCTGGCCAGAGTCTGCAGATCAGCGAAGAAGGATCCCTCAACTAACAACCGGTCAGCGCAGAGGGGCACTCCAGTCAGCACCCAAGGCAAGACCCGTTCCTCAGCATCGGAAGCAAGCTGCCAGTTGACGGCGACCTTGTCGAGCGCATCGGCCGTAAATCGCACCAGCAGCCAGGGCAAGATCACCGTGACTCCACTCCTCGACGGCCGACCCTGTACAATGGAGGTGGACTCAGGATCGTCCGTGACGGTGATTTCTGCCGCGTCCTGGCGCCAGTTGTTCCCGAACCGAAGCCGGCGGCGGCTCCAGCCTGCGGGAACCAGAGTGTCCGACTTCCAGGGCAACCGAATTCCCTTGGCCGGACGGGACTCTGTTACTGTTGAGTATAAGGGGAAATGTGTTAAACTGTCATTCCTGATTGCAGAGGGAGACCGGGTTAACCTGCTAGGGTTAGATTGGTTTGAGCCATTGGGCATCGGTATTTCTGGGATTAACAGGATGTCTGAAAATAAATGGGGCATGCTGTACGACCTGTTCCCTGATGTATTTGCCGAAGGGTTGGGAAGGTACAAGGGCCCCCCGGTTGCGTTTGACTTAGATCCGTCAGTCAAACCTATTAGGTTGAAGTATCGGAAAGTACCTGTGTCTCTCAAACATAAGGTGGAAAAAGAGATTGACAAACTAGTTGAGCAAGGGGTTTTAGAGCCAGTACCATACAGCAAATGGGAGACCCCGATCGTAACCCCTGTCAAATCAGATGGGTCCATACGACTATGCGCCGATTACAAATGTACGATTAACAAGGCGCTGCAGCAACATTCGTACCCGGTCCCGGTAATAAGCCACATTTTGGCTTCCCTGGGGGGTGGCAAGATTTTCGCCAAATTTGACCTGGCCCAGGCATACCAGCAGTTGCCTGTCACCCCGGAGGCTGCCGAGGCCCAAACAATTGTAACCCACCAAGGGGCTTTTAAAGTGAACAGGCTGCAATTCGGGGTCAACGTAGCACCTGGGATTTTTCAGGGCCTCATGGAACGTCTACTAAGGGGGGTACCTGGCACAGTGCCCTATTTTGACGACGTGCTGATTGCGGGCGGGTCTGAACAGGAACTACTGGACCGGGTTAAAGAGGTCCTCAGGCGTTTTCAAAATGCCGGCCTCAGAGTTAAGCGCTCAAAATGCACGCTCGGGGTGGAAAGTGTGGACTTCCTGGGGTTTCGCATTGACGCAGAGGGAGTCCACCCCACGGATGAGAAGGTATCTGCAATCCAAAACGCCCCCAGGCCGGTGAGTAAGAAGGAGCTCCAATCCTTTTTAGGACTCCTGAATTTTTATCATGCGTTTTTACCGCATAAGGCATCAGTGGCGGCCCCTTTGCACGCGCTTTTGCACAAGGAGGCAAAATGGAAGTGGGGGCAGGCCGAGGAAAAGGCTTTTGTGGGAGTCAAGGAGCTGCTGACATCTAATGCCGTACTCACGCATTATGATGAACACAAGCTCCTGGTGTTAGCTGCTGACGCTTCACCGTTTGGAGTAGGCGCAGTTTTAAGCCATCTGATGCCTGATGGGAGCGAAGCGCCTATCGCTTTTTATTCTAGATCACTATCTGCGGCAGAGCGGAACTATGCCCAGATAGACAAGGAGGGTCTGGCGTTGGTAGCGGCTGTCAAAAAGTTCCATGATTTTATTTTTGGCAGACGATTTTTGCTGGTCACTGACCACAAGCCGCTACTGGGGATTTTTGCGCCCGATAAGCAATTGCCAAACATCATGTCCCCACGCATGCTTAGATGGGCGATATTTTTGCAGGCTTATGATTTTGACTTAGAGCACCGGCCTGGGAAAGCGATTGGGCATGCGGATGCCCTCAGCCGGTGCCCGGTGCCGGACATTGGCGCAGACCCTGCCCCCGCCTGTGAGGTCTTGGCAATTGAGGAGCTTCCTCGACCCCCGGTATCATCCAGGGACATTGCAGCACACACGGCCAAGGATAGCGTGCTGTCCCGAGTATTAAACTGGGTTTGGAGGGGGTGGCCGGTTGGAAGCGTTGAACCGGAGTTCGGCCCTTACAAAAGCCGTCAAAATGAACTATCCATTTCTAAGGGCTGTGTATTATGGGGGAACAGGGTGGTGGTTCCTGACAAACTCAGGACGAGAGTGTTAGAGTCGCTGCACGAGGGTCACCCCGGTATGGTACACACCAAAGCGTTGGCCAGAGGGTATGTCTGGTGGCCGGGGCTGGACAAAGAGATCGAAGAATGGGTACGAGGGTGTCCCAAATGCCAGCAAGTCAGACCCGATCCCCCACAAGCTACACCCCAAGGCTGGGAGTCATCTGGTAAACCCTGGGCCAGATTGCATATAGATTTTGCTGGCCCTCTCCAAGGGCAAATGTTCCTAATTGTGGTGGACGCTATGTCCAAATGGCTGGAGGTCGTGCATATGAAATCGACCACATCACTTGCTGTGATCCATGCGCTCCGCCGACTTTTTGCCACCCACGGGTTGCCTGACGTCATCGTCAGTGACAACGGGCCTCAATTTGTGTCTGAGGAATTTAGGCTCTTCCTCACGAGTAATGGCATACGCCAAATGACTTCGGCCCCTTTCCATCCGGCATCTAATGGCCAAGCCGAACGGATGGTCAGGACGGCCAAAGAGGCCCTGGGTAAAATGGACGAAGGGGACTGGAGCCAGAGGCTGGGCTCCTTTCTTTTGCTGCAGCACACCACCCCCTGTAGTGCTACAGGCCGTAGTCCGGCCGAATTGTTAATGGGGCGGAGACTCACGACCCGTTTGAACCGAATGCACCCAGACCTCACTGAAGAGCAATCCGAGCGTACCACGGCGCAACCGAAGGTGCGCATGTTTGAAAAAGGGGACAAGGTTTTCGCACGAAATTATGCAAACGGGCACTTGTGGCTTCCTGGGGTTATATCCGACTCTGTGGGTACTCGAATGTATGTGGTGCAGTTAGCTGACGGTCGAATATGGCGGCGCCACATAGATCAGTTAAGGAGACGTTGGGCTAGGGACAGCGCTGACTCTCCGACGGCTGAATCCCCTGATGTCGAGTGGACACCCCCAGAGCAGGCGGTGAGTACCGAAAGGCCCGGTACTGTCCCCGAGTCAGGGCAGAACCCTGTGTGCGGGGCTGAAATCCCAGTCGAGTCTGTGCCTGACCCAGGCTGTAGTGGACCCCACTCTGACCCACAACTTTGTCTGCCCGTGGAGCCTGCACCGCTCCGCAGGTCCCAGCGTTCGCGGCAAATGCCGACTTATCTGAAGGACTATGAGTGTAAATACTGTTGGAATAACTGATGTACAAAGGTTGATTGCATGTTTGTAAATAATAAAACAATTGGGATGATGGCTTAACTTAGGGGGGAGGAATTGTAATGTATTGAAATGATTACATGAATCACCTCATAGGACTCCCATGTTAAGCTTCGAGCCAGACCAGGGCTCCTCTAAGCGAACTTCCTATTGGTCGCTTCGTAACAGCGACCAATCAGAACGATACCATTCCCTAGGAGGGAAAGACTCCCATTGGTCTTTATTCTAGCAATCTCATTGGTTGTTATTTGTAAATAGGCGTGGCTACATTAGCCCAGTTATGTTTAAAAGGAGCATAAGCTCCCACTGTTTTCTGTTCTGGTTTCTTACTGAGTTAGTGCTTGTTCGTTACTTCTAAATAAAGCTGAATCACTTGCTGAATCACTCTACGAGTCCTTTGTTAGCGCGATCTAACAGTGACAGCTGCTCTCCAGTAGCCAATCAGAAACTTTGCTGGGCCAAGGCCTCACTGGGCCCCACCCATTTTGTAGAAACGCTTGGCGGGTGCCAGGGAGGCTGCTGGTAGGTGCCATCCGGCCCACAGGCACTGTGTTGGGGACTCCTGATACAGAAACAGTTGATAGAGGCAGTTAAATACTACCCGCTTTAAAATATCATGGATGTCAAAAACAGCACTACTAACTAAAGGAAGCAGTTTGTCTTAGTGCTTGAGCTACTGCTTGTGGCGTGTTCTTTGAGCAAAGTGGGGGGTGACTTTGGGAAATCACACTGTGCCGTGAACAATGTGTACTATTCAAAAAACGGGCATTATTATTTAAAAGAAGAAGAAGAGATTGGATTTATACCCCGCCCTTCACTACCCGAAGGAGTCTCAGAGCGGCTTACAAACTCCTTTCCCTTCCCCTCCCCACAACAGACACCCCCTGTGAGGGAGGTGGGGCTGAGAGAGCTCTGACAGAAACGGCTCTTTTTCAAGAACAGCTCTGACAGAACTATGGCTTGCCCAAGGTCATCCAGCAGGTGCAAGTGGAGGAGTGGGGAATCAAACCCGGTTCTCCCAGATTAGAGTCGGCACACTTAACCACTACACCAAACTGGCTCTCTCTTTATTTATTGATTAATTTAGTATTCATTGATTAATTTAGTTGACCGCCCTCCCCCGTAAGACAGGGCTCAGGGCAGTGTACGCCAAAAGACTATTATATAAATATTAATAATAACTCTAAAATAATGAAAACGTCCAACAATAATTCACAACAATTAATTCAGGGTACACTGAGCTTCCATGTTTGAAACCGCCCAGGGCTCGAGTTTTCTTTTTCTCACACCAGAGGTCACTGTTGTATGCCAGTATATTGCGCAGTGCTCCAACCGGAGGCGTCTCACATCTTCAGAAATGTCACACCACCACCCACTTTTGCATTTTTATTTGACTTCTAAACTGCTCCATCCCCAGGGCTGAGAGAGGGAATATTTGGTTGCTCTGGTGTTCGTTTCAGTACAAATATCCTTGGCAAGCCATGCAAATGCTCGATTTGCCTGTGTCATACCTCAGAGCTCTGACTAGGCTATCCTTGTTCACCTTGGGGTTTGGTGAGCAGTGAAATAATAGATTTATTACTTCCTCGGGACCCCCTCCTTCCTCCCGAATGAGGACCCAAAGCAGCTTGGTGTAGCCATTTTGGTGCAGTTGTCAGGAGCGCGGAGTCTAATCTGGGAGAACTGGGTTTGATTCCCCACTCCTCCACATGCAGCTGCTGGCTTGATCTTGGATCACCCGCAAGTTCTCTCAGAGCTGTTCTCTCAAGGGCAGTTTCTGTCAAGAGCTCTCTCAGCCCCACCTCTGTCACAGGGCATCTGTTGTGGGGAGGGGAGGGGAAGGGAAAGGAGATTGTAAGCCGCTCTGAGATTCCTTCGGGTAGTGAAGGGCGGAGTATAAATCCAAGCTCTTCTTCTTCTTCTTTTACCTCACAGGGCGTCTGTTGTGGGGAGGGGAGGGGAAGGGAAAGGAGATTGTAAGCCGCTCTGAGATTCCTTCGGGTAGTGAAGGGCGGAGTATAAATCCAAGCTCTTCTTCTTCTTCTTTTACCTCACAGGGCGTCTGTTGTGGGGAGGGGAGGGGAAGGGAAAGGAGATTGTAAGCCGCTCTGAGATTCCTTCGGGTAGTGAAGGGCGGAGTATAAATCCAAGCTCTTCTTCTTCTTCTTTTACCTCACAGGGCGTCTGTTGTGGGGAGGGGAGGGGAAGGGAAAGGAGATTGTAAGCCGCTCTGAGATTCCTTCGGGTAGTGAAGGGCGGAGTATAAATCCAAGCTCTTCTTCTTCTTCTTTTACCTCACAGGGCGTCTGTTGTGGGGAGGGGAGGGGAAGGGAAAGGAGATTGTAAGCCGCTCTGAGATTCCTTCGGGTAGTGAAGGGCGGAGTATAAATCCAAGCTCTTCTTCTTCTTCTTTTACCTCACAGGGCGTCTGTTGTGGGGAGGGGAGGGGAAGGGAAAGGAGATTGTAAGCCGCTCTGAGGATGTTTCCGTGGTCCTGTGGACTAAACACCAAAGCGCACAGAATGCTGTTACCTTCCCACCGAAGGAGTACCTATTTATCTACTTGCAATTTCTTGCTTTCAAACTGCTAGGTTGGCAGGAGCTGGAACTAGAGACGGGAGCTCACTCCGTCATGCGGCAACTCGGGTTTTGAACTGCTGAACGACCGACCTTCCACAGCCTGCAGTTCAGCGTCTTAACCACTTGAGCCACCGCAGCTCCTAATTGATAAGTTACACCTTTGGTAATATGTTCTCTGTTTATCTCAGTTTGTGAGCATATGTTTTACATAATATAATGTAATTTGTTCTGCCTGCTATATATTATATGGGTTTTTTTTTTTAAGTTTAATAAAACGTTTTTTAAAAAACCATAAGAGTAATTCTGTCTATCTAGAATGAAAACCACCCCCAAGCCAGCCACGCAATTGGGGAAAATGCTGCACAGGCAGAGCTGTCGATATCGTGCGGCGAAGCGTTGGGGTTAACCCTTGTGAACGACGTTTCCGCAAAGTCACTTTTTCCTCTCGCTCCCCCCTCTCTTCCCCTCGCCACCTCTGGGGAAACAGAAACTTAAAGCCAGTGCAGTGAAACGCAGGGTGAAGCCCAAGACCATGAAGCCACCGCAAAAGGATCAGAAAGTCTAGTGCAGATCTGAGAGGTGGAGGAGTTATGCTGCCCAGGTTACCAAAATGAGCATTGTGTGGCTCAGAGCTGGATGAATCCTTCTGCAAGCGCACCCTCTCCTCCCGAGTTCTCACGTCTGACAGGTCTAGCAGCACAGGTTGTCTGGCAAACGGAACCTTCAGCTTTCTCTTTCGCATAATTAAGAGCAGGGGTCATTTCGTAGAAAAAGAGGTGCAGGAGCTCATTAGCATAACTCATTAGCATAACTTATTTGCATATGCCACACCCCCTGACATCACCGGATGTGTGTCAGAAGGCAACACCCACCGCTCAGGCTCCACTGGACTCTTTTGGATTGCTAGCTATTGTGGGGGGACGGGGTATGTGCAGATCTGTCCTCGCAGGGGAGGGAGAGCGTGTACCTGAATAAAAATTGGTCTTAAAGGTGCCACTGGAATGTTTTGGACGGGGGGGGGGAGGCTCTGCAGCTTACCTGGCTGCTTCTTGCTCTGACTGAGGGCTGCTGGGAGCAGGGGGTGGGGCTTGTTGCGTGTGCCCGCCCCCCGGGCTCTTTACTGCCGGAGCTCTGCTCCTGTGCGCTCCTGCAGGAAATGACCCCTGATTAAGAGAATTTCCAGGTGTAAAGCTGTATTCTGCAATCTACAGGGAGGAGAGGCTGCTAAGCTCTTCTGTCTGGCTTCATGCTGGTCATGAGAAAGGAGACAAACTAAGAAATGGGGCCTACTGTAGATAGGCCGGAAAGAGGGTTGCCAGCTCCGGGTTTGGAAATACCTGGAGATTTGGAGGGAGGAGCCTGAAGAGGGTGGGGGGTGTAATGCCGTGCTGTCCACCTTTCCGAGCAGCCATTTCCTCACTTTTCGTTTTCTCACGTTTGCTTACTTTTTGTTTGTATCCTGCTCTTCTCCCTGATCTCAAAGTGACTTTTCTGGGGTTGCCAGTCCCCCCCCCCCCGATATGCGGGTCCCAAACTGCCAGACCCTGCCCCACAGTCGCTGATCGTACTTTGGTTGCATCTTGAGAAGACAAGAGTCACTGGAAAAGACAATCGTGCAAGGAAAAGTGGAAGGCAGCGGGAAAAGAGGAAGACCCAACAGGAGATGGACTGACTCGATCAAGGAAGCCACGGCCCAATTGGGCTGCCATCCCCCTGGTCCGGGTGGGTAATTCCCCCTTTCTGGGGGCTTCTGCTCACCGCCAGCCAACTGGCCGATGGGGGGAACCCCACCTCCAAACAGCAATGTCATCCCCGTGATGTTGCCAGTATGATGACATCATGCAGAAGTGATTGAGGACGTTGCATGGCGACCCTGTGGTTTGAGGGCAAAACTCTATGGTTTGAAGGCAATTTTACCATAGAGTTTTGCCCTCAAACCAGAGTGTAGCCCCAGGATGTCCCTGACGTGATGACGTCACTTCCACGTGACGTCATCACGTCGGCGATGTCACTTAGGTCAGATCCCTGCCCCATGCCTGGAAGGCTCCCTCCCACCCCCGCTGGTGTGTGGTGAGTACCTGGCAACCCTATGGCCCACACTTCACGAGACCTGAACAAGGTTGTCAACGACATGATGTTTTGGAGCGCATTAATTCATAGAGTCGCCATGCGTCAGAAGTGACTTGATGATGGCACTTCACACACACACACATACACACACACAGAGAAGAGCCCTCTTCCTCCTGATACGGGCGACTGTGTCCTCTTCTTCTTGCAGGACCAGGACCAGTGTCCTAATGCCTACCATATTCAACAGTTCACGATGGAGGCGCTAATAACTTCTGGATGTGATTCTCGGCTGCGATGAGGATGGCAGAGGGAATCCAGTGCGTCCAATTGGGTGCGGTGATTTGGCCATGCACATGTGCAAAGAGAAATGTAAAAAAAACCCTTGCGCTGCGCCGCCACTTGGGCAGCATGGCTATCTAGACAGTGCCCGGAGCCTTGTCGTGCGATGCAAACAGTTCTGGGAGGGATGTGTGATCATCCGAACTCACAAAAAAATTATCCACGATCGAATAAATAGCAGAAACAAATCGCGGTAAGCTTGCGGTGTGACTACAGCCAAAGGGACGTTTGCACTTCTGCTTGCGTGGAATTCTCTGGCATTCGTTTTGCATAGCTCAACAACCAAATAATAATAATAATAATAATAATAATAATAATAATAATAATGATAATGATGATGATGATGATGATGATGATGATGACATTAAAAGGTAAAGGTTCCCTTGCTCGAAAGCCAGTCGAGTCCGACTCTAGGGTTGCGGTGCTCATCTCTGTTTCAAAGCCGAAGAGCCAGCGCTGTCCGAAGACGTTTCCGTGGTCATGTGGCCAGCATGACTAAACACCGAGGCGCACGGAACGCTGTTACCTTCCCACCAAAGTGGTACCTATTGATCTACTTGCAGTTTCTTGCTTTCGAACTGCTAGGTTGGCAGGAGCTGGAACTAGAGACGGGAGCTCACTCCGTCATGCGGCACACTCGGTCTCGAACTGCTGAACAACCGACCTTCCACAGCCTGCAGTTCAGCATCTTACCCACTTGAACCACCGCAGCTCCCTAATAATGACATTATCAGTGTTCTAATGGTCTGGGTCTCAGAGGTTAAGTATCTTTCCCATAAGGAAAGCTTCAGAATTTGGGACGTCTGAGTTGAGCGAGGAAGCACTTCTTCCCACAAAGCTAATTATGTTATAACTGTAATTAAAGTTACAGTCCAATTCCCGCCAGATATGGTGGTGTTAACCACTAGCTCTAATGGTCTTCGAAAACGCTCATTCCCTACAAATTTGTGCAAAGCTATCAATAGCTATTATGATAATTCGAAACGGTAACCACCACATTTAATTTACTTCTGATTGTCAATTAATGAGGGTCATGGGTTGAACCAGAAAAATGGTTATTTATTATCCAGCACAACTCATGCTTTGCAGAACTAATCATCCAATCACTTCAAAAGAAATAAACTAGGTCGTCCCTCTGCAGGAATTGCTTGTTTGAACTCTACTAGTTTATCGGTCAATGGTCCTTTCCGCATTTGCCGGCCACTCTGGATTTGGTGTAGTGAGGGCCAGTTTGGTGTAGTGGTTAAGTGTGTGGACTCTAATCTGGGAGAACCGGGTTTGATTCCCCACTCCTCTACTTGCACCTGCTGATGTGACCTTGGGTCAGTCGCAAGCTCTGGCACAGATGTCCTTGAAAAAGAGCAGTTTGTGTCAAGAGCTCTCTCAGCCCCACCCACCTCACAGGGTGTCTGTTGCGGGGAGGGGAAGGGGAAGGAGTTTGTAAGCCGCTCTGAGACTCCAAGTGAAGGGCAGGGTATAAATCCAATCTCTTCTTCTTCTTCTTCTTCTTCTCAGACCGATTCCACAAAAGCGGTTGTTCCATCCTCGGTCTCCCATTTCCCCTGGTTGTACGGCTCAATTTCCCACTATTTGCTGCGCCAGCCGCATTTTGACCCGCATCTCCCCCCTCCCCAATTTCCCCTGCATCTTCTTGAACTTTTTTTGCTGCTTTTGCGGAATCGGTTTCAGTGTTCAAGTCGAGGCCGTTTAAGTCCACGGCCAAACAGCATCCAAATAACCCATGGGCAACAGCAGGCTGAAACCGGGCTGACCACCGAAGGGAGGGAATGTAATGCAGAATTGGGGGGGGGGGAACCCGAAATAAAAAGAAGGCTGAACTCGATTTTAATGTGGAATGGGGGGAAAAAACTGGATAAAAAAGGTTGAATTTGATTTTAGTGCAGAATTGCTTGGAGGACACCGCGGTGAACATTTTTATTTATTTTATTTATTTACTTGGGATTTATATCCCGCCCTACCCAAGCGGCCCAGGATTAAAAGGAGAGGGCAGAAAGGGCCAATGCTACAATGCTACCGAGTGAACCCCTGTCTGTGATTGCCTTGCTCCCGCAATTATGAAACTTCTCTTTTTGTCTGATTAATGCATGTATTCAGCCACATATAAATCAGCACCGATGTACCTCTGGGGCAGACTGAACGCCTGTATCCATCAGCCCCGCTTACGCTGTCCAGCGATCTCAATGCCCGGACTGGTGCAGCCGATGAGGAACTTTTCCTTAAAAGCTTTAAAGACCAGTCGATAAATAACTGTTGTCTGGAGCCAAGAAGCTCTAAAGACATTACAATCAACAGTGATGGGAAAAGGCTAGCTTCTCTAATTGTTAACAATCTGATCACTTTAGGGGGCAGAAGGCTGGATTAGACGTTCTGATCAAACGGGAAAGGTTACGGCTCAGTGTTAGAGAGAACATTGTGTTTATTTACGTCGACTTTCTCCCCAGTAGGAAGTGTTCCCTCTAAGCTGAATTAGTGTGAGCTAGCTCACAGTTTTTTAGCCTCCAGCTCACACATTTTTGTCTCAGGAAGGAAGAAAGGTTAAAGCGCTTGGGGCTCTTTAGCTTGAACAAACGACAGCTGAGGGGTGACATGACTGAGATTTATAAGATGATGCATCGGATAGAGCAGGTAGAGAAAGACGTACTTTCCCCCCTTTCTCACATTACAAGAACTCGTGGGCACTCCATGAAATTGCTGAGCAGTCGGGTTAGGATGGATAAAAGGAAGTACTTCCTCACCCAAAGAGTGACTAACACATGGAATTCACTGCCACAGAAGGTGGCAGCGGCTACAAGCATGGACGGCTTCAACAGGGAGTTGGATACACATAAGGAGCAGAGGTCCATCAGTGGCTATGAGCCACAAGGTGTATAGATAGGAACTTTCAGTCTGGGGCAAGTGATGCACTGTATTCTTGGTGCTTGGGGGGGGGGGCAACAGTGGGAGGGCTTCTGGAGTTCTGGCCCCGCTGCTGGACCTCCTGATGGCACCTGGTATTGTTGGCCACTGTGTGACAGAGTGTTGGACTGGATGGACCATTGACCTGATCCATCATTGGCTTCTCTTTATGTTCTTATCCTCCAAAAATTATGTGGTACAACTTGGGGCGTCTGCTACAACAGATGCTCAGCTTTGGGACTGGTGTATAGTACGGCAGAATGTGGTGCTCCAGTGTGGCTCAGCAGCCCCCATGTTCACAAACTTGATGTCCAACTCAATACAACAGTGAGAACCATCAGCAGATGTATGAATCCCACTCCGACCTATCGGCTGCCCACGTTTTGCCACTCCGACCTATCGGCTGCCCACGTTTTGTTGGGCTGGATGGGCCATTGGCCTGATCCAACATTGGCTTCTCTTATGTTCTTAAGGAGGGCTCCAGAGCAAACGAATTAATGCAGTAGCCAATTCCTCGCTCACAACTTTAATGCCAGTAGCTCACCAAGTAGAATTTTTGCTCACAAGACTCCACAGCGTAGAGGGAGCATTGATGGGGGACCCCAAAGCAGCTTATATTGTTCTCTTCCCCTCCATTTTATTCACACAACCGTGTGAGGTCCCCCAGTAAGTTTTCATGCCAGAGTGGGGATTCGAACCCCGATCTCCCAGATCCTAGTCCAAAACTCTAACCACCAGTGTTCCCTCTAAGCTGAGTTAGTGTCAGCTAGCTCACAGTTTTTTAGCCTCTGGCTCACACATTTTTGTCTTAGCTCAGGAAGGGATGGTTCCAGAGTAACCTAGTTTATGCAGTAGCCAAATCGCTCACTCACAACTTTGATGCCAGTTGCTCACAAAGTAGAATTTTTGCTCACAGGACTCCACAGCTTAGAGGGAACATTGCTCACCACTGCTCCACACTGGCTCTCATGTGCTTTCCATGCAGAACATGACCGCTTCAGTCCCTGGCATCTCGAGATAAGAGTCCCTCCCCTTCCTAAATCCCACCCTCCTGAGGCTCCACCCCCAAAACCTCTGGGTATTTCCCAAGTGGGGTCTGGCAACCTTCGGCAAGTTACCTGTGGCTTCACGCCCTCCAATCGCCCTGGGAAGATTACGTAGGGTTTTCAGCTTTGAGTTGGGGGATTCCTGAAGATTTGGGGTGTGGAGTCTCAGGAGGGTGGGGCTTGGGGAGAGGACAGACTTCAGTGAGGAATATGGAATAGGCCAAGTCTTAGATTCCTAGCGGATTTAGAGTTATACTCAGGGCTATTTTTGGGCAGGAACGCACAGGAACGGAGTTCCGGCTGGCTCCCAAGTTGGCCACACCCAGCAGGAATATTAGCATAGTAGGCCACACCCAACAGCAGAAACTCATTAGGATTGACTACATTAGGGGTGTGTGGCCTAACATGCAAAGGAGTTCCTGCTACAAAAAAAGGCCCTGGGTTTTGACAACAAACAAGGTAAACAGAATAAGAAGCAAAAAGTGGGTGTGGCTGGATGACCACACTTCTGGTAACATGGGGATGTGGCCTAATAGGCCAATGAGCTGTGCTGTCATGGGTGTGGCCCAATATGCTAATGAGTTTCTGCTGTTGGGTATGGCCTATTATGCTAATGAGTTTCTGCTGGGCTTTTTCTACAAAAAAAAGCCCTGGTTATACTTAGACAATATAGGATGTAGTTTACTATGATGGGGAAGCCGTTCGAAGAAATGTTGTTTGTTACTAGTTTCTTAGAATTAAGTTTGGGTCTAGCATTAGAGTGAGTGACTTTACAGTGTCTGTTTAGAGAGAACGTAAACCCACTGTACTGTAGAAAGAATATGTCTGATGGCAAAGGGGGATTTTCCCAGGGGAAATGCACATTTGCATGTCCTTCTTCCATAACAGATGCTATATGGAGGTATGGAAAGGAAACAAAACTTTGCATATATTGTAAACACAAGAGTTAGGGATGGGCACAGATATGTTATTTGCATTTGGGTTCTGCTTATTTAGTGCGTGTGTGTTTTAATTGTTTGGATTAATATCATGAGTGCATACCATCAGGGTTTGTTTATTTACTTATTTTATTTTGGGGGATTTTAAAAATTCATTTACTTCAGTGATAACCCATCTTTATTCCCGAGAGTCAAGAGTGATTACAAAATATTTTTTTAAACTCAGATAATTTAAGGAAAGGGTCCCCAGCCTTTTTCCGCCCGCGGAATCCGGTCACAGTGTGGGAGGCACAGACGCAAAATGGCTGCCACAAATGACTGCTGCAGGAGGAGGATTCGGCCACAAAATGGCCGCCGCAGCTTACCTTGAGTCACACAGTCCTTGTGCTATGGTGGCAGATTTTTAAAAATCTACACAGCCAATCGAATTTCCAGTAGCCAATCAGAAGCCTTGCTGGGCAAAAGAACCACATGGCCCCGCCCACATTCTAAAAACACTTGGAGGGCCCCAGGAAAGGTGTTGGCGGGTGTCGTGGTGCCCCCAGCCACCATGTTGTGGATAGGGTTGCCAGGTGCCCCCTGGCCACTGGTGGGAATAGGAGGGTAGAGTTGCCAGAACCAGACTGGGAACCTCCTGGAGATTTGGGGGTGGAGCCTGGGGAGGACAGGGACCTCAGAGGGGTACAATGCCATACACCCCACCCTCCAATACATCCATTTTCTCCAGGGGAACTGGGCTCTGGTGTCTGGAGATCAGCTGTAATTCCGGGAGATCCCCAGGTCCCACCTGGAGGCTGGCATCCCTAATCCGGGACCTCTGGTTTAAGACATCCAATGAACAACGTAGTAGAACTAGGATTACAGAATTTGAAAACAATGCAGGCAGGAGTGGCCAAACCTGCTCAGCGTAAGAGCCACATAGGATAAACGTCAGATGTCTGAGAGCAGCAAGACGTGAACAAATATATCACACACACGTTTTTATTTTTAAAATATGCAAATTTGCCTTTTATTAGCATTAAATGAGACTGCCAAAAATAAAAGCGAAAGGGGTAAGAACAGATACTGATGATGATATTTAATTGTCCAATGATATTTATTTGTTTGCTAATGATATTTATTTGTCAGAGAGAGAGAGAGAGAGAGAGAGAGAGAGAGAGAGAGAGAGAGAGAGAAAGCCAACAGATGGGAAGGAGGGAAGGAAGAACGAGGGGAAGGAAAGGAGGGAGGGAGGGAGAGAGAAAAAGAATGCCTCCCGAGTTTCAGCTTGGTGGTAGTGGTTTGCTTTGGGGAAACGGCAGGGGAAAACATTCCCCACCTGAGCCCTGCAGAACTGCTCTGAAATGCTGTAGTTTTTGCACAAGCCGCCATTTTGTGACTGGCCCCCATCCACCAAGCTGCCATTTTGTGACCGGTAGCTCCCAAGCCTTTATTGTGGGGGGGGAAGGTTCCAAAAGTGCCTCCCAAGAAACATAAATAGGATTGCCAGTAGATTGGCACCTGGAGATCTCCCGCTATTACAATTGATCTCCGAATGACCAAGATCTCTTCCCCTTGAGAAAATGGCCACTTTGGAAAGTGGACTCTATAGCATTATGCCCTGATGAGGTCCCTCCCCTCCCCAAACCTCGCCCTCCCCAGGCTCTACCCCCCAAATCTCCAGTAAAATCCCAACCCAGAGCCGGCAGCCCTAAATATAAAGTTTTAGGGTTTCCAGGTCTCACCTCGATCCTGGCGGGGGGCTCCAGCCTAGCTCCTGGAGCACATGCACCACGATGATGTCACCTGGAAGTGATATTAACACACTAGGCAGATCGTTCAGGGGACGATCTAGCATTTGAGTAAAAACTTTATGGTCACCATAGAGTTTTTACCCGAATGCTAGAAGGCCTCCCACATACAATGTGCCCGGCATGATGATGTCACCTCCAGGTGACATCATCCCACCGGGTATGTTGAGCGCGCTGGGACTCTTTGGTGGTGGGGCTTCCCCACCAGCCAACTGGCTGATGGCGTATTGGGCCCCCCTTGCCCCTTCAGGGGGTTGGCAACCCCATAAAGTATATTCCCCACTGAGTTACGGCTGAGATGTCTAAATATTCTGACATTGCTGATCATATCTGAATCAGAAGCTCTTACTAAGGACCTTGATATATGCACCCTAACTAATAGTAGGTTCGATCACTAATAAAACCTATGATCTCTCATACTGCTTTTTTATTTCGAGAAAACATTTTTATACCGCTTTCCCACCGCGCTCAAAGCGTTTAGACAGCAAAGAATCGCCAAAACAATCAAGAAATAATTTTAACCAGGGGTCATTTCCTGCAGGAGCGCACAGGAGCGGAGCTCTGGCACTAAAGAGCCCAGGGTGCGGGCACATGCAACAAGCCCCACCCCGTGCTCCCAGCAGCCGTCAGTCAGAGCAAGAAGCAGCCGGGTAAGTTGCAGAGTCCCCCCCCCGGTCCAAAACAGTCCAGTGGCACCTTTAAGACCAGGTTTTATTCAGGTCCAAGCTCTCCCTCCTCTGCGAGGACAGATCTGCACGTTCCCCTCCCCCCCAATAGCTAGCAATCCAAAACAGTCCAGTGGAGCCTGAGCGGTGGGTGTTGCCTTCTGACACACTTCCGGTGATGTCAGGGGGCGTGGCATATGCTAATGAGTTATGCTAATGAGCTCCTGCACCACTTTTTCTATGAAATGACTCCTGATTTTAACAATACCACCAAAATATAATTCAAGTGTTTTTCAGTCTTCATTAGGGTTGCCAGCTCCGGATTCGGAAATACCCGGAGATTTTGGGGGTGGAGCCTGAGGAGGGCGGGGTTTGTGGAGGGGAAGGACCTCAAGCAGGGCATAATGTCACGGAGTCCACCCTCTAATGTGGCCGTTTCCTCCAGGGGAACTGATCCCTGTCGCCTGGAGATCAATTGTAATCCCAGGAGATCCCCAGCTGCTGCTTGGAAGCCGACAGTCCTAGTCCTCATGATATTTCCCTGCCAGTTGCTGACAGACATTTGCAGACAGACCCTTCGCTTTATCTGCCAATGGCTAACAGACAACTGCAGCCGGACGTTTCGCTATATCCCACCGGCCTGCTCCCTAGAGTGGTGTTGAAGAGCAGTGTTTTATTGAGCTGTGGGGAGATATTCGGGTCCAAAGTGCATTTTCCACAGAGCATGGAAATGCGGAGCGGTTGCCAGGGATCTCTCCACGAATGTTTGCTGCCGGTCTCTAACACAAATTCTCGTTCGAAGTCAAAACAAAACGAAAGAACAGCGATGGGGGTTACGGGAAGATGGCCCTAACCAAGCTAGAAGGGAAGGGTAAAAACTACTGAATAGAAAGGGAGGTCTACTGTGAGGCTGTGCTGTGTCGTGGTTACAGTGTCAGACTCAGATCTGGGAGACCTGGATTCGAATCCCCACTCTGCAATGGGAGATTTGTAGATAGAGGGTGCCAGACTCCAGGTGGGACCTGGAGAACCCCTGGGATTACTGCTCATCTCTGGACTACGGAGATCAGTTCCCCTGGAGAAACTGGATGCTTTGGAGAGTGGATTGTGTGGCACTGTACCCCGCTGAACCCCCTGTCCTCCCCAGGCTCCATCCCCAAATCTCCAGGAGTTTCCCAGCCTGGATCTGGCAACTCTACTCCCCCCATCGTCCACAGAGGACTGGGGGGGACCTGGTAACCCTACTTCTAGGTGACTTTCGGCCAGTTACATTCTCATCTAACCTAACTCACAGGTTGTTTGCTAGGATAAAATGGAGGGAAAGAGAATGACGTAAGCAGTGTTCCCTCTAAGCTGAGTTAGTGTGAGCTAGCTCACAGTTTTTTAGCCTCCCGCTCACACATTTTTGTCTTAGCTCAGGAAGGATGGCCCCAGAGCAAACTAATTTATACAGTAGCCAAATGTCTCGCTCACAACTTTAATGCCAGTAGCTCACAAAGTAGAAGTTTTGCTCACAAGACTCCACAGCTTAGAGGGAACATTGGACGTAAGCTGCTCTCGATGCCCGCTGGGGTGAAAGCCAGGGTGTAACTAAGTAAGTAAGTAAATAAAATACAACACTAGACCTTCCAATTGATTATTATTTTTTTAGATACGGCGAATGATCTGGTTTCCCCTATTTTGTTCGGTTCTCGCGTCATTTAAAAAAGTAAAACAAGCATGCTTCTCCCCAAAAAAAATCCCACTGAAAATTCAACGCTGAAGTCAAGTGGCAGCGCTAATTCTTCGCTGACCAAGCAGATCAGATTCAGGCCAGCGTGGCCACCGCGGAGACCAAGTGGGCAGGCTCAGCGTGGCCATTGGAGTACTTGCTTGGATCATTTCAGTTCTGTATCCTCGGAGTGCCGTGACATAGAAGGTCTAGTCCAGCCCAATCCCGTCAGATCTCAGAAGCTAAGCAGGGTCGGCCCCAGTTAGTACTTGGATGGGGGACCACCTAGGAAGTCCGGGGTCGCTACACAGAGGCAGGCAACGGCAAACCAACTCTGAACGTCTCTCGTCTTGAAAACCCTACAAGCTTGCCGTAAGTCGGCTGCAACTTGACAGCACTTTTATACAAACACACATCTTTGGGGCAGGCCAACAAGTAGTTGGAATTGGGAAAGCCCCCACAGTTTAGGCAGATCCCCCGCCTTCCGGGCTTCTAAAACGGTTAGCAGTGCGTCTCGGAAGAAAAAAGGAAACCACCACTACCTCTTAAGCAGATGAAGCAGCATCTCGTGATTCACTAGGGTTGCCAGCCCCCAGGTGGGGCAAACGTGGAAAAACACCCATGTTAAAACAAAACACACAGTTCTGATATGCTACTATGTCTTCATATATTCGTTTACATAAGAACATAAGAGACGCCAATGTTGGATCAGGCCAAAGGCCCATCCAGTCCAACACTCTGTCACACAGTGGCCAAAAACACCAGGTGCCATCAGGAGGTGGCACCTGGACATTAGAAGCCCTCTCACTGTTGGCCCCCCCAAGACCAAGAAGACAGAGCATCCCTTGCCCCAGAGCCCCTATCTATACCTTGTGGCTAATAGCCACTGATGGACCTCTGCTCCATATGCTTATCTAATTCCCTCTTGAAGCCCTCCATGCTTGTAGCCGCCACCACTTCCTGTGGCAGTGAATTCCAAGTGTTAATCCCTCTTTGGGTGAAGAAGTACTTCCTTTTATCCGTTCTAACCCGACCGCTCATAAATCATATACTTAAATATACTTTAAATCATATATTTAAATATAACTAAAGACCCTAGTGTATCGTATTAATTATAGTCCCCTGATAACAAATCCCTCGATAGTCAATCAAATCAGTCAGTCCTAAAAGAAATCAACCCTGACTGTTCCCTGGAAGGCCAGATAATGAAACTGAAGCTCAAATACTTTGGCCACCCAATGAGAAGGGAGCCCTCACTGGAGAAGACCCTGATGCTGGGAAAGATGGAAGGTCAAAGAAGACGAGGACAGCAAAGGATGAGATGGTTAGTGTCATAGATGCAACGAACATGAAATTGAGCCAACTTCAGAGGACGGCGGAAGACAGGAGGGACTGGCGGGAGCTGGTCCATGGGGTCGCGAAGAGTCGGACTCGACTGTGCGACTGAACAACAACAACGATAACAAAAACCTAAAGAACGATACATATCAGTTACAGAAACAAGCTTACAGATAGTATTCACTGCTGTAGACTATCTTGCTTTCCAATGAGAGACTGATGAGAGATGCAGCAGTCGCCAATGCCAGCGTTGCAGGCTGTTTTGCTTTCCGAAAAGAGATACAGCAAGCGTCAAAGCAACACGCCTCCCAGGCAAAAGTTGCGTGTTTCGAGAAATTCTTCTTCAGGCAACTTATTTTTCCTGGAACCAAAGCTCACAGTGCTACACTGCACAAGTCAAACAACTCCGTAGAAGGATTCTCCGGTTCTCCAAACCTTCTACATGTGATAGCAAAGACCTCCCCCCAAGACCCTGGAGGTCGGTCTGGGTAGACAGTACTGACCTTGGAGACAGTACTGACCCTGGAGGCCGGTCTGGGTAGACAGTACTGAGCTTGATAGACTGATGGTCTGCTTCATGTGTGACTCTGTGGCATTATCCCCGGCTGAGGTCCCTCTTCAAACCCCGCCCTCTCCAAGCTCCACCCCCAACATATCCAGGAATTTCCCAACCCAGAGTTGGCAACTCTGTGGATAAATGCTGCAACCCTTTTTGTTCCTAATGAGAACACAAAATTTAATTTTGCTCCAGAAGTTGTCCCCAGATGTTACATTACATTTCTGGCATTGGGAACATGAATGCAAACATTTACAATCAGGGAATGTAGTGGAGCCATGCAATATTCTGGCTGGCAATAGCTCAAGGGTTCCTCAGAATGGCTCTTTGAAACTGTGGAGGTTTAGGCTCAGCCTTGCCAAGCAACATTAACCCGGGCCAGTGTTGCAAGAATATAGGAGGCGCTTTGTAAAGCGATGAAACCGCCCATTGTCACAGAGTGTACTATCATGACTCAGTCACTTAACTTAATGGGGTTTTTTGTTGGCAAGAGAACCACTGTTGCAGAGGTCCATACGTTTCCATCCTGGCGGCGTTGCTGGGTTTCAAAACGTCCTCGAGATTTGAATAACGTTCTCGAGGCGTAATGGGCTGTTTTGCAGAGAGCTGGTGCAAAAATACGTGTCCGCGTGACAATAGTGTACGCCGTTCGCTCAGTGGTATCTTATTCGTTTCACCGGGGGGACACGCTCAGAAAAGAACTAAATTCTAACAGCAGACAATTTCTGTTTCTATAGCACCCTGCTGTTTCGTCATCGGAGGTCAGTCCCTTTTCGAGCTGAGAGGCCTGAAATTGAAGGAAAGAATGACAGATCCTGTTTCTAAAGCACAAGGGAGCAATGGGTGCATCTAATACTTCTACCTTAAAAAAATTTCTTCTCATCTACATTCCATGAGATTTGGGGGTGAAGCCCTGGGAAGGGCGGGTTTGGAGACGGAAGGGACCTGGGCAGGTTACAATGCCATAGAGTCCATCCTCCAAAGCAGCCATTTTCTCCAGGAGAACTGATCTGTCTCATCTGGAGATCAGTTGTAATTCTGGGAGATCTCCAGGCCACACCTGGGACTTGGCAACTCTACCATCGTCACCACCATAAAGTGGCTGTTTGGTTGTTAGAACAAAGATAAGGGTCTTTTAGACATGCAGTGTTTAACTTTCCATTGGAACTTTTCAGTGGAACCCTCTTATTAAAAAAAAAAAAAACAATGCCAGGGAAGCATTAAACACCACAGAGCAACCAACCCCCTTTCTATAGGTGAATATATATGGTGCTTCTTTTTGTATGAGGCAGATTTTCTGCCAATACGCTAAATAGCTGTTCCCCACTCTGTCTGAGCAGTCCCTTGGCAGCCTGTGGTAATAAACGGTTTATGAACTTCTGCATGTCCCACCCTGTGATAGAGAATATATTTGGCTTTTGCCCAGGTCAGAGATTTACAGTTGATAACCAGGAGCCCACTTGTTATATCCTTTGTAAATGGCACTTGACACGAAGTAAAGCAAAGCTGAAGAATAGATGCTTTTGAACTATGGTGCTGGAGAAGACTCTTGAGAGTCCCTTGGACTGTAAGAAGATCAAATCACTCAATCCTCAAACTGTAGCAATCCATTTGTCCTCTGAAGTTGGCTCAATTTCATGTTTGTTGAATCTATGACAATGTCTAACCATCTCATCCTTTGCCATCCCCGTCTTCTTTGAACTTCCATCTTTCCCAGCATCAGGGTCTTCTCCAGTGCGTGCTCCCTTCTCATTGGGTGGCCAAAGTATTTGAGCTTCAGTTTCAGTATCTGGCCTTCCAGGGAACAGTCAGGGTTGATTTCTTTTAGGATTGATAGATTTGATCTTCTTGCAGTCCAAGGGACAAGAGCCTTCTCCAGCACCATAGTTCAAAAGAATCTATTCTTCGGCGCTCGGCCTTCCTTATAGTCCAACTCTCGCAGCCATACATGACTACTGGGAATACCATTGCTTTGACCATGCGGACTTTGGTTGGCAGGGTGATGTCTCTACATTTTATCATGCTGTTTAGGTTCGCCATCGCTTTCCTCCCAAGGAGCAGGCGTCTTTTAATTTCATGGCTGCTGTCACAGTCTGCGGTGATCTGGGATCCCAGGAACGTGAAGTCTGTCACTACTTCCACGACTTCCCCTTCTATTTGCCAAGGAGTGATGGGGCCGGATGCCATGATCTTAGTTTTTTTGATGTTGAGCTTCAAGCCCACTTTTGCGCTCTCCTCTTTTACCCTGAGCAAGAGGCTCTTTAGGTCCTCTTCACTTTCTGCCATTAGAGTGGTATCGTCTGCTTATCTGAGGTATCGTCTGCATACTCTGTTCTAAGCACCTCTTTATCATGTTGCCAGAGTCAGGGGGTGATGCTCTAGTTTTTGGGCAAAACTCGATGGTTTGTAGCTGATTTTACCATAGAGTTTTGCCCCAAAACTAGAACATCACCACGCAAGATGGGCAACGTGATGATGTCACTTCCGGGTTACATCATCACGTTGCCTTTCAGGCCAGTTGGGAGCAGGATTCTCCCCCACCAGCCATTTGGGGAAGTGCCCCTCAAAAGCAGGGGTTCCCCTGCCCCTGGCGGGGGTCTGGCAACCCTATTCTAAGCACATTTATGTGGGACAAAGTTTTATGTGAATGGACCAGCTTCACTATAAGTTTAGGAATCAGATCATGGGAGTATCAGGGAAGTAGTGAAAAAGCCTTATGGTTTATCTCTGAAAACTGTAGCAATCCATTTAGCCATGCAGAAAAGCTTAGGCCTCTCCTATTGAAATGACCCAGGAAGCGTCACTGTGTAAGCCACCCAGAGCCTGCAGCCAATGTTCAGCCGAGGCTGAATCACACACCACTGGTCCATTAGACTACAGACAGATGGAACATATGCATGGCCTGGTGGAAGAATTCCACAGCATTGTGGAGGCAGGGCCGGCACCCTAGGCGAGAATCCCTTCTGGTGCCCCCCCCCCATGCGCCCACCATTTTTCAAAAATAAATGCATTTTAGAAAGAATGAAAAACACAAATAATCAAGAAACTCCCAGAGTACGGGGCCGGGTGCAGTTTGGTGCCCCTAAGGGCCAGCCCGCTCTAGGCAATCGCCTAGTTCGCCTAGTGAGTGAGCCGGCCCTGTGCGGAGGAGAAAAGGCGGCTGTTAAAAAGTATGGATGTATAGAGAGGCGGAGAGAAAGCTAATTTGCTTTTAGTCTGAGCAGTTACTAGAACCCAGCCTTTCCGGAAGCTACAGGCTGGTCGCTGACCTCTATGTGGGAGCTGGAGATGTCCTCAAATAACAGCTGTTCTCTCGACTACAGAGGTCAGTTCCCTGGGAGAAAATGGCTGCTTTGGAGAGTAGATTTGACGGCGTTATACACTACTGAGGTCCATCCCCTCCCCAGGAATTTTTCAGCCCAGAGTTGTTGTACACATCGCTTATGAAACACTTTGCACTCTGCCACTGACTAAGTCAGTTTAACTTAGTAGGTGCACTTAACACTTCCATGGTGCATATGTTAAGTGCCTTTGATGATTCTAATCACAGTAACTGAAATCAATCATGAACATATATTCAGATATTCACTTTGGTTCATTGCTTAAATGCATCCTGGGTAAAATACCAAATGCTGACAGGCAGTAACTGACTGACCTTGCTTATAGTGGCCAGTTGTAATTGTGCATGCCCCTAATGTCAGCTTGCTTGCGTTAGATGGAGAACACTGCATGATGTACTCATATCTGCTACGTTTGATACTTTTTGGAATTTCACAGCCTGGGAAGAAGAAAGCCTATTGTTCAACTGAAGGAGGTATATTTTTGCCTGAGAAAATCCAACCCATGGGTTCGGGCCCAATCAGAACGGTGTGACGGATATGCGACAAACTTTGATGGAACCAATAATTATGTTTTATTTCTAAGTGTCAAAGGGGGTATAAAATCTTATGTCTCCCATTGTAACCCTAGGGAGAGGTGTGGGATTCAAAACCTTGTTGAGCCCGTGCGTCCCTCCTTTATTAATAAAGTTTTATTTTAGTCTGGGATTCCACTCTACAAGACTGCCGAGCGCTTTCTCAAATTGGGCTGGCGAAGCACAAACCGTGATGGAGTTTCGGTCTCACAGAGTTGGTGACTCTATGCGACAGAGAGGCAGTCGGGCTTCCGGGCTGTCTTCGCCAGTGCTCTGGCTTTGTGTTGATGTTAACAGCTATTTCACTTTCGATTTGGCTCACTGGGAGGCAGCAGACCAGCCATGGTAGGAGTGGGCCCTGATAGGAGCAGTCCTAATTGCCAAGACTAGCCCAATCTCGTCAGATCTTGGAAGCTAAGTAGGGTTGGGTATTTGGACGGGGGCAAGGGTGTAGACTTTCCAATT